>NW_024396573.1:0-285206 GCF_016617805.1 Bactrocera tryoni
TAAAGTACAAAATAAGATCAATAAATAAAATACTGTTTTTCGTGTTAGTCAGATCTATATAACTAAAACATATACGAATTTATATCCAGATAAGGTATTACAAGTCCGAAGACCTTGTTGGATATTTTGACACTTTGTTCCCAGGAGTTAAGTGGATTTTGACAGTTGAAAAACGACTTACTATATTTTCACCAGTTGTTTTTTTTATAGAATAAATAAATTAATTTTTTACACATTTAGAACATGTCATAGAGAATATTTGCGTTATATTCTGTAAATTTTCCATAAATTTTTTTTTGAAATTCAGCCATTGGTAGCTGGTTTCCGAAGCCATCGCCCAAAAATGTGTCCGCGTGATTCATAAAAATCAAAAAAATAAACTTCATGGGTTAGTGGATAAGTATAGGTTTTGAACAATGGAAGGATTTGAAAAAAAAAATAAATTTTGCAAAGATGGAGGTGTGGTGACCTGACGACCAAGCTGTCAAAATACTATTTGAGTGTAGAAGAAATTCGTAAAAAGGAGTCTGAATTATGGCCGACAACTCTTGGTTTTTGCAATGCATCTTCATGACTTTTTCGCCAAAATTTACAGCCAATATCTGCTGCTAGCTGCAACCATCGTATTCTCCTAATTTAGCTCCGAGCAACTTCTGGCTATTCAGCAAACCGAAAAGACATCTCCGAGGAAACCGTTTTAGGTCAAGTGAAGACATTAAACAAACTATAAACGTGCATTGAAGGTTACTCGCGAAATTGACTTCAACAACTAGCGAAAGCGTTTGGGGGCCAAGGGGATTTCATTCAGGTGAACGAAATAAATTTTGAAGAAGAAAGTTTGAATAATATGGAAAAACGAAATTTTAAATTTCCTCTCTATTAAAAGTTGCTCGCTGATATGTCTAAAAAGCACTGATTTGAATGAAAAATTCAAAATTATTCATAAAATGATATTGATAATGAACTTTTGAAAACTAAGCAAACAAAATTTTTTTATGCTCTTTTGTGATTCTATTAGAATTAAAATTATACATTGCGTTTGAAATCTCGTGGTTAATGGAGACGTTTCGAAAATCTTTACCACTGCGTCTCAAAAATGTTAAATCGGCGAATGATTTTGGATTTTAATGACGTTATTCACAAGTATAAACCGAGAATTATAGTCAACGTCAAGATCGGAAACATCTTTTTTCACTTTGGAAAGAACGGTCTTTAACACATTTTACGGTATTTTATATGCGAGTGATTAAATAAATTAGGTCACTGATTAAATGAATTAACTATTTTCTGTCAAAAAGTAAAAAAATATAAAAGAATTCAAATTTATTGACCAACGATTAACTAAATTAATTAAAACTTAAAAAGGAAGTTAGTTTACTGCTAATATGCAAAATAGTCTAGACTCGTCTTAATATAAAATACAAGCATAGCTTGCTTGCTGCCACTATTTTCACGCAATAAATTAATTGCTTTTCCACACCACATTAATTGGCTGATATATTTATACAGCATGTACAGTGACCTCAAGTGATTCGGTCCAAATATGTTAAGTAGTGCAGTGCTTTGCAATTAATTAACAGGCTAATTGAAATTATCAATCAAAATCAATTGACTCTAGAGAGCAATAAAAGCATCCGCAGGTGATTTCATTGAAATACAAAATTGCAACATTTTACCCAAAAGCATTATTCTGCGAGCCAATAGAAGTATTCTACGATATTTATATCATATGTAGAGCCGACGGAAAATAAAATGAAAAAATCGATTATTCGAAAATTCTAATTATATATGTATAACCGCTTAAGCCACCAAAAATTATTTTGATTCAACTAGTTGAAACTTTACGCACACAAACTAATGCAAATTTTGTACAGCACTTTAAATCTAAGAAACGACTCAGCAAAAAAACATTTACTGCTTTAATAATGTAATATTACAGTTATTTTATTCACTCTTGATACAAATTATTTTATGCACTTGAGCATTAATTCCTTCAACGGCAGTAATACTTGCTTGCAAAGTTCGGTGAATACACTTATCTTTCTCTTTTAATTTACAACGCTGTTGGTACAAGGACCTTAAGTCTGTTGTCAAAATAGCACGCCTGCGGTTGAACATTTTCAATAAACATTTTTCTTTGTCAACCAAAACCTAATTTGTCCTGCGCTGATTGCGAATGTCTTGCTCATTTCAAACTGCGCTCTCAAATGGCCTTGTCTGGCCAAGCGCTTATGGAAAAAGGTAAATTTGCATTGTTCATCATTGCCGGAGGAAAAACACGGTGGTAAATATATGATAATACATTTTGATTATAAAAATACAGGGTGGTAGATATATGCTTTTAAATTATATTTTTTTTTCCTATTTTATTTTTTTATTATCTTTTGATATTTTTTAGAAATTCGTCTCTTATCGAAGTATACTAAAAAATAATTTACTTTTATTTTGGTTAATTTAAATTTATTGAAACGAAATAAATTCAAAAAATTATTTCGCGACTTTAAGCTTTGATAGGAACAATTTTTATGTCTAAAGACCCCTTATTATTATTATATACTAAAGTTTAAGTTGCACTTCAGCCATTCTTTACTTTCTGGTTTCAAATTTTACTTACTACATCCATCCCTCCAACAACCTCTCAGTAATATTCAGGATAATAATAACTGGAAATTAAAATTTTCACATAAAAAATAACAGAAAATAATTGCAAATCAGATTCAATGCACAAATGAATTCCGAGACCGACAAAAATTCCACGACACATTTGCTTATTTCACTTCTCGCTAATTACATTTGCATTTATACCGAAATATTTGCGCGGCAACAATGTTTGTGTGTGCGCATTCTTCGGCATGCTATTACCTTCTCAAATGCTCAGCCATTTAGAAATTGTTCATCTATGCTTTATGGCATTAAAATTATATTAAAAGTAGCAATTAAATTTGTGTTAGAAATGGAAGTTGAAAATGAGGTCATTGTTAATTGGCAGCAGCGGTTTTGCTGTAGGGTTGCAGCGTGGCGTCATGAAAATAGCACAAAAAAAAATCATCGTGACGTTCATGGTAGAATTAAAATGTTCAATGGAAATTGAAAGCTAACTCTAAATTTTTGAATAAAAAGTTAAATTTATAAATATAAGCAAATTGTTCTTTAAAGTGAAATTTCCAAAGTTTTGAAAAATTAACTTTCTGAATATGTGATGGTTATTTTTGAGAAACGAAAATTAGTTGGTGAAATTTTAGTTTGAATGAAAGAACAAAAATTCCCATGTAAAATGCATGGGAATCTAAAAAAAAGTAGCGACCCCTCAGAGTTAAGCTACCGCGCCTGGCTTGAGGGAGGATTTTTTGTTTATCAATCACTAACATTTGAAAGGGTAAGAGATGAAAAAAAGTTCAAAATTTGTTTTTGAAGCATCCTAATATGTAACATTATTTTTTTCGCCTGTAAACTTATGAAAGCTGACGATACGTTATTTTGCATTTTAGGTGACGATATATAACACTAATTTTTGTGCTCAAAACAAGGTAAATCTAGAATAATTACTAAATAAATTTCTACAAATTATATATTCCAACACCGCAACATACATTTGGAATACAATGGATTAAAAAAATAGTGATAATTTTCTTTTTTTGGAAAAAAATATTTATACAATTGTCTGAATGAACCTTTGCCAGAATTTCTCTCAAACGTCGAAACATTTCATAAATTCGATTTTTAGGATTGTCTCATAGCATTTAGCTCTTTCGGGGACGGTCCTTTAAGGCTCTTCTTATTGTTCGTGAACATTTTCGCTCAAAGCAGCAACAGAAAAAGTAAGAAAGGAATGGAGCCGAAAATTTCGTCATACTGAATATCAACTAAATGAACAAGTAAGGGCTAAGTTCGGGTGCCACCGAACATTTTATACTCCTAGAATTTGCAAGAATCAAAGCCAGGGATGTACTTTCAGGTACGTAAGGTCTCTTAGTTATATGGGGTCTGGAACGAGTTTTCACCCAATTTTATTAATTTTAAGCACAAATATGCATCGTTATAAGCAAATTACGCAAAATTTAATTACGAAAACTCACATATTTGCTGATATGCACCGTACCAGGAGTTCGAAAATCTTTATATTTGGTATATGGGGGTTGAAGGAAGTATTGATGCCATTCAACCTATTTGTAGCACACAGATAAACTACTATCAGAAAAATATTTTCTGTGAACTTCAATTATAAATTTGACATATTGATCAATACTTATACAATACTATATAAAAAGTTAATTATAAGTACTTGGTTCCAAATATTCGGTACCTAGATGCTTCAAATGTTTCTGTTGGACTTAAACAATGGCGTTTTATGGGCGTGGCTGTGGTCTCATTACGCCCATCTACAAACTCGTGCTTTTTTCTTTTGCCAATTTCTTCGGAGATTACATCATTGCTTTAGGTTATAACCCATGCCAAATTAAATGAAGCTATCGCGTCAAATGAAAAAGTTATCCACACGAGCACTTCATTCTGAGCGTTGAGTTTTTATAGGCAACTATATGCTACTATAGTGGTCTAATAACCGACGTTCTGACAAATGAGCATTTTTTTGGACGGAAAGGGATGGATGCAAAATTTCAGATTGATATCTCAAAAATTGAGATATTAATTCGTATACATATATACAGCTTGGCGGACAGACAGATGGACGTGGTTAAATCGTTAAGCTGATCATTTTTTTATTTATGCTGTATACTTAAAGGATCTCCTTTCTTTTTGGGTATCAAAATAATGGTGGCAAACTTAATATACCCTCTTTATAGTATAAAAATTGACAATTCGATTTGCGAATATTCAAGTCATAATTTGCAAAATGTTTATTTTAAAATTCCCATTTTTTTAACACATCTCATACCCAAATGCTACCTAATGCTAGTTGTTCTTGAAGTAGATTTTTCATCTAGAAGTTTTTGCGAGGATTACTAGTCGAATGTGTTTTTAATTCTTTCTTGTCGATTGGTGAAAAACTTTCATTGTTTTCATGAAAGACGTTGCCTCTTTTTCTTTTACTTTTGTTTACGGTATGCCAAAATGTTTTTTTGGGAATAGAAATAAATGTTTTTAAGCTTTCGTGATTATATGTAATCGAAAATTGTCCTGTGTGTGTTGCGCCACTTTTTAACAATTACTGAACTCATCAGGAAATATTATCACTTTATCGTTTCCACAATGAATTGATTAACAATTTTCTTTTTGTTATGTAAACCTTTTTCAAGAACTGATGAATACTCGTATATACAAGTATTTCACAATTCATATTATTGGAAGTAAATTTAGGACACATTCTTGAGTATAGCGTTTTTAGAGCCTACCATGTCACTTTTAGAATCAATAACTTCTGATAAAAAAAGCGGATACAAAGCACATAAAACAGTGTTATAAGTAACTCAAAACAGTAATATAATTGCCCAGCTCCAAGCTATAAATAAAATCTATACAAAATTTTTGCTGAACGAAAACACTAACAAAGAATTCCTTAAACTTTTTAGTTAACATAAATTTTTGTAAATAAAAACCTCTCTAAATAAGTTAATATTTAACATCAAACATTTCTTTTAACATATTAGAATTTTTCGTGTGGTTTTTGTCTTTAAGTTTTAATTCTAAAATCGATATAACACACACACACATGCATTTAAATGTAACTTAGCCACAGGTTTTTCAGTGCAATCACATTTATAATTTCACAGTAATTTTACTTCATTATTGCTCTTCACATGCCTTGGTCGGCATGTGGCCACACATATGTACATACATACATGCATATACATATGCCACACAATGCGCTTTCAGCTGACAAATTACAATGGCTTGTAATTAAATATGCTGCCATACCTGAATGCAAGACGCGGCTGCACTTGACGGCATTTCGCTCTTATTCTGCAATTTCTCAAAATAATAGGGCAGCCAGTATGAAGGGAGGTAGGCATGAAGGAAGGCGCATATTCTGTGGTAGTATGGGGTATGTGTGTTCATATGTTGTGTACGTGTAGTGAAAGGCTTATTGTGTTTGGTACAATTATTTTCATTACAGCGTAGAGAATTCGGAGAATATTTTCACAATAAGTAAAATGAGTTGAAGGTGTTGGCTTTTTGAAATATTGCTTAACAAATTGCTTCAGTCATGCTCTAGTTTTGCTTTTTCAACCCTCTGCTTTAGCCAACCAATTAAAATTAATTTAAGGCAGGCATGGGAGCCAGCTTAACAAAAAATTTAAAATAGAGTAGTGAACGTTAAACAGTAAACACATTTTAGAAAGAATTATTAGAAAGTAAATTAAAAAAATGTATGCCTATTCGTGGAACTAACAACATGTTTAAGGGGTTACATGGGTTTACGGGTTTCAATAGATCTAATTTTTTTATTGTCTTAATAAATTCACCAACACCTCTAGAATATTGTCATAAATTTTCAAGTTGATCTGAGTAAAAGTTTCGGAGACACATCCTTGAGAACTTGTGCACTCGAGGTTAGTTAGGCTAAGTGCGCCGTCTTTAAACGCATTTTTTAAAAACTGTGTTCTTAAAGTCGGTTGGCAAGATTTCTCGAGAACTACTCAACCGTTCTTCATGAAATTTTACACAGGTGATGGAGATACAACTCTTAAAGTCTTGGACTAAGGATTTTTTTCGATTACAACTATTTGAAAGAAAAAATGTCGCGAAATTTTATTTTTTTTTTTCAAAAATTCCAAAGTTTCTTTGTTAATAGTGTTTGTAATAATGAAAAACTCTAATAAAACATTTTAATTTTTTGTATGAGAAACACATTGTTGAAAAAAGGCTGTTTTAACTTGAGGAAACCCATGTAACGTCTTAAGCAAAATGATTTAATTCAGAGTCAAGCAATGAAAAACAGTGAAATATATTTCTAATTTACAGCGAAATAAACAAAGACTACATTTTTTTTTAAACACAAGCTAAGTGTTAAGAAAATTGCAATTTTTTTTTAATGTGAAGTACAATCAATACAATTAAGTTTTGAATACAACATCATTTAAATGGCTTCCACAATTTTTTTTGCCCTAACGAATTGAATAAACCCGGTTGTACGTCATAAAATGCACGTTTAAAAGTTGAAGAGAGTCTGGTAATTTGCTTAAGACAATCGACTGAAAAAAACCCTCAAGAAGTAGTCTAACTAAAGTATTAAATCACAACTTCTTGGAGGCCATTCAAAGTTTCTTGAAATAATCGTATCTCCTAACCTCTTCCCAATAATTTAGTTGTTGCGCTCGCTGTGTGGCACGTACTAAGTTTTCTCTCTATTAAAAGTAATAGTGTGACCAGCTTCATTTCGAAAGAAGTATGGACCTTTGATTCCAACAGACCAAAAAACGATCCAAACTGTCAGTTTTGGTGAATGTATTGATTGTTCATGCAGATTTTGTGGATGTTTTTCGTACCTGAATTCTTGAGGACGTCATGTAAACGGCTGCAATATTTTCTTAACTTCGACATTATTGACACTTGAACAACGAAAATGTAGACTCCAAATTTTTAATAATTCAACGATTATTACAACCATAAAATGGCAAAAGCGTACGAAACGTAGCAATTGGAGAACGATTATTTTGATAGTAAAAGTTAGATAAGTTAAGAGATGCTATAATCAGGATTTCATTTTTTAATGGTTATAATTTTTCTATGTAGAAAATTATTAAGTTTTATTTTCCCGCTTGAACTTTCACTTTTGCACTTATAGACAAGTCAGTAGTGAATTATTTATAATTTTTATTGGGTAGTCGAAAAAGTTTTTTCGTATTTTGTCAATAGATGTTGTTGCAGTCCTATATTTTCAGTACCAATCACATTGTGTCCACATGATCTTGAAAACATGAGATTTTAAGCCTCATTTAATAAAAAGAAATTAACTTGGGAAAGTTGAAAAAAAGTTACAGCTGTTCAAAATAGAGTGAAAATAATGAAGAAATTCGCTAAATTTTGAAATTTTTGTATAAAAAAACGATGAATGCGGCGAAAACCACCAATGAAATTTGTGAAGTTTATGGAGACGATGCTGTATCAGATCGTGTAGCGATACATTGCGAGATGCAGATTACTTAAGGCATTTATTGAAAAATTTTGGATTTTATTTGCTGGAACTAATTAAGGCAGCCATATTCTCTCTTACCAGAATTAATATTATATACTATTTTAATTTATAATACCATAGTAGCTTTAAAAATATATAACTGAACAATATAAAATAGTCTTATGTCTATGCACTTATAGTTAATTAATTCTCATAGACTTGTATCTCAAGCAATAAGCACACCAAACTGCCGATGTAGGTGAATTTTCATGGTTGTTCTTGAATAACTTTTGATGTTCTTCGCATTAGAATCGAAAGTTTTGTCTAATTACGGCACCACTATTTATAAATGTTGGTCTTGCGTATAGCTTTCCAATATGAGATTGTAAAATTACTGAATACAATGAAAACAAGTAAGGAAGTCCTAAGTTCGGGTGTCACCGAACATTTTATACTCTCGCATGATAAAGTGATAATCGAGATTTCATTATCCGTCATTATCCGTATTTGTGTACAGTTTTATTCCGCTATCATCATTGGTTCCTAATGTATATATTATACAGAGAAGGCATCAGGTGGATTTCAAAATAACGTTATATTGGAAGAAGGCGTGGTTGTTAACCGATTTCACCCATATTTCGTACATTTCATCAGGAAGTTAAGAAAATATTATACACTGAATTTCATTGACATCGGTCTAGTAGTTCCTGATATATGGTTTTTGGTCCATAAGTGGGCGACGCCACGCCCATTTTCAATTAAAAAAAAAGCCTGGGTGTAGCTTCCTTCTGCCATTTTTTGCGTAAAATTTAGTGTTTCTGACGTTTTTTGTTAGTCGGTTAACGCACTTTTAGTGATTTTCAACATAACCTTTGTATGGGAGGTGGGCGTGATTATTATCCGATTTCTTCCATTTTTGAACTTTATATGGAAATTCCTAAAGAAAATGACTCTAGTAGTTTCCGAGATATGTACAAAAAACTTAGTGGGGGGCGGGGCCACGCCCACTTTTCCAAAAAAACTACGTACAAATATGCTCCTCCCTAATGCGATCCTTTGTGCTAAATTTCACTTCATATCTTTATTTATGGCTTAGTTACGGACGGACGGACGGACAGACAGACATCCGGATTTCAACTCTACTCGTCACCCTGATCACTTTGGTGTACATAACCCTATATCTGACTCTTTTGGTTTTAGGACTTACAAACAACCGTTATGTGAACAAAACTATAATACTCTCCTTAGCAACTTTGTTGCGAGAGTATAAAAATATTAATAAATAAGCCTGTGACGGTGAATCTCTAGATGCGCCTTGAAAAAAAGTGGTGAACATTACAACTCGTTACCGGATCATCTGAGACAAAAAAAATTGATATGCGTTTTAAAGGTTATGTATTTCTGGAGGATATGGAGTTTTTTTTCCGTTTTTTGCTATATTTTATTAACAAATTAACCGCGTTTTTTTGAGCTAGAATCGCGCTTTTTACTTTCAAGTGCTGCAAAAAATAATAAAAAGCTCTTATATCGTCGGCTATTGGAGTTTTTTTGGGCTTCCGAATGTACTACGTACTAGAACCTAACCTATGCTAATATGGATACTAAATTAGAGAAGACTTTATAAATAGAGTTTGTAAAAAATTTATAATTTTAGGTGTAGAGAAACTAACTTACCAAAATGATAAGCGATGTGATCGCGCTTCTCTGACCCTTCTGGTACACCACTCATACCAGCATCATGATCAAAGGCATGGATATCCATATTCTCCAAATCCATATTTTCCAAACTGCTACTACTGTCTCCTCCGCCTCCTCCACCACCATCGTGATAGTGATTTTGGCCACGCATTTCGATGGTGAACGTGTGTGCGATGGCATCACCAGCTCGGTCATATGTGTGCCATAAGCAAGCGGCAGTAAACTACCACCAGCATCTCCGCCATCGCCAAGCCGCGACCAGAAGCTGTTAATAAAAATTGCGGTAATTAACAACAAAAATTTTGGTATTTTACTATTTGGCTTCATTTTTATTATACACGTTGGCTGCGGTAAAATGTTGGTAGTATTTGTCGTTGTCGTTATTCTTGTTTTCATTATCGTTCTCGACGCTTTAGCAAGCATCGTTCGCATTCTACACTGTGCAAAGGCAATCATGTGGGCCAATTTTGTTTTTTGCGTGACAGGCAGTTTTACTTGGACCATTTCCGAGTTTGTTAAATTACGCGTTTGCCGATGTCACAATGTTTTCACGATATTCGACGCGTTAATTTTATTCTTGCCGCAATTGTTACAGTTATTTATATGCATTTATTCTCATGAACTGTATGGTAACTCACTACTCTGCTGCTTTGTTGCAAAAGAAAATGTTATGGTAAAACGGCAGTTACGTTCGCTTGGCTTGTATATTTAATGGTTTAATTTTCGAATCATTAGAATTTAACAGGCGAATATATTATAACAATTAGTATCACATTCTGTCGTGAGTAGCTTTTGATGTTATATTGTTTTTATATTACTATATCATATTATTTTTATAATTTTATTTCATTTTGCGGTTATGACACACTCTTGCAGAGAAATTAGAAATTTATTTCCATTTCAGATTTTGCAAAATTTTTACGAAATGGTAAAAATTGCATATCTAAATAGATTGGGCTTTTTATTTTCTTTTATGCTTCATTGTTTTTTTGCCTTTTGTTCTAAAGATTACATATCTGCTATAGACATTTTCTTTTACTTTCACATTCGAAGAAATTTCATTTCACCTTTTGATGATATCTCTCAAAATCTGAAAGGGGATAATAACTACTTATTAAGTATATTTATGCCACATATATAAACTTTATACTATAGTAAAATCATTTATATAATTAATTATATAATAATTGCGCTTACTAAGAAATGATTTGAAATCGTGTAAATTTTCTTTTAGAAAATTTTAAGGTTCAACTCTTCGGTGTGAACGCCTTTGAAAAAATCTTTCACTAAGGTCACAATTATGCGCCAATCACTTCTTCTGTCAGCCACTGTCGATCAATTGGGAGAAAATTGACGAAGTTATGAGTATTTTTATACTTGTTTTGTGTACGTTTTAGATCAATTTTCAAAACTTTTAAGTTATGTTCCTGTATCGTTTCGTAATTTTGATTACTATTTCTACATGCGATTTACTAGCTGACTCTCGTTTTAAATTTTTTTCAGTTTTCAGTAACAAATTAACCGATTTCATTTTTTCAAAGTGTTCCCTTAAAGTGAAGAAATTAGGTTTCGAAAAACTCCTACGGTTACTTAAACAAAGCGATTAGTTAACCGTATAAATTTAACTTTTTGTTATCATATGATCCAATACCGAGTTACAGTGGGCTCCGCAGTTAAACTTTTTTCCGGAACGTTCCAGAAAATCGTTGTGCCTGCCACATTTTTCCGTGAAAATTGAACAGAATATTCTTGAAAAAAATCATTTTCTATTGTAGTATTGGTTTTAAAAATAAACCACCGGCTGAATGCCTCGTAGCCTGTGCTGCGTTTATGTATTTATATAATAAAACTCTTTTTGTTATATGAATTATTATAAAATAAAAAATAAAAATAAATAAAAATAAATTTTGAGCTGTTTCAAAACAAACAAAGCTTTTCAAAGGTACCTTGTTTTACACGAAGTTAACCTATTGCTTCCGTAAGTTATCGGATTTCGCATATATTAGCTGTTTTATTATTCTTTCAGTACTCATTTGCAGCACATAGAGCCTTTAGATATATAACTCAACATAAACAAATTTTTCTTTATTGTCCTGAATAACTAATCTAATTTTGATAATTTCAAGTGCACAGATTGCGACTTTCTTCCTGAAAAATTTGAATGTAGCTTTATTTGTAAAATAATTGCATATGTAATATTTGAATGAATTTGATAATAATAAAAACGTGGTTTCCGCTCATGTTTAAAGTATCGTCTAAGTGTGACCCTCCGCATAATTACTTAGGTTGTTCACGGTAAGGTGGTTATCGGGTTATGTGATTATTAGATTAAAAACAAGTAAAAAAGAGCTAAGTTCGGGTGTCACCGAACATTTTATACTCTCGCACGATAAAGTGATAATCGAGATTTCATTATCAGTCATTTACATATTTTTCAAATACCGTATTTGTGTAAAGTTTTATTCCGCTATCATCATTGGTTCCTAATGTATATATTATACAGAGAAGGCATCAGATGGAATTCAAAATAGCGTTATATTGGAAGAAGGCGTAGTTGTGAACCGATTTCACCCATATTTCGTACATGTCATCAGGATGTTAAGAAAATAGTATATACCGAATTTCATTGAAATCGGTAGAGTAGTTCCTGAGATATGGTTTTTGGTCCATAAGTGGGCGACGCCACGCCAATTTTCAATTCAAAAAAAAAGCCTGGGTGTAGCTTCCTTCTGCCATTTCTTCCGTAAAATTTAGTGTTTCTGACGTTTTTTGTTAGTCGGTTAACGCACTTTTAGTGATTTTCAACATAACCTTTGTATGAGAGGTGGGCGTGGTTTTTTTTCCAAAAAAATTACGTCCAAATATGCCCCTCCCTAATGCAATCCTTTGTGCCAAATTTCACTTTAATATCTTTACTTATGGCTTAGTTATGACACTTTATAGGTTTTCAGTTTCCGCCATTTTGTGGGCGTGGCAGTGGGCCGAATTTGCCCATCTTCGAACTTAACCTTCTTATGGAGCGAAGGAATACGTGTACCAAGTTTCATCATGATATGCACGGACGGACGGACAGACAGACATCCGGATTTCAACTCTACTCGTCACCCTGATCACTTTGGTATATATAACCCTATATCTGACTCTTTTAGTTTTAGGACTTACAAACAACCGTTATGTGAACAAAACTATAGTACTCTCCTTAGCAACTTTGTTGCGAGAGTATAATAACCTCTATGCTCCGTGAACATCCTATGTATGGTTATTTGCTTATTTTTACACAAACAGCTGTTCACTGTTTACAATTTTAGTTCAATGAAATTCCTACTTATAAAATGCCTAAACAAAGTTTAAAAAGCAAAATAATCGCATTTAAAATAATTCAGGAAATGGACTTTATTGAGGGTGTGTGCTTGTTAAATAATCCGAATTTTAAGGGTTCAAAAAATTTGCAGATATCTTGCGCCCTGAACAGTGTCACAATGCAACGTATGAAGTATTAGAAGAACTGCTAGAGGATATAACTTTAATCATCTGTAGTAGACGGGGAGATGAACTCCATGTTCCGAAATCTATTCATTAGCAAGAAAATGTTCTATGTTGTTTTGACGTTGGAAATTTTTACAAATGCTGCGCGTCAGCAAATGCCAGTTCGCTCATCTCCTATTTTTTGATGCTTTGTAATGCTTTTTGATGCTTTTTATTTCGGTTTTAATTTGCTGATTGTAAACAAAAAACAGCTGTTAATAGCAGATTTTCCAATAAGAAAATCTAAATGGAAATGCCATTCGCTTAGTTTTATTTATTTTTTGTGATGCCATTTAGTAAAATTCCAACGACTTTCTAACACTGGAAATAAGCAAACAACCACATAATCTGTAAACAAGGGCCTAGGTTGGTCAAAGTTGGTTATTTTGTCATACCACATTTTGTTGTTGTTTACATAATCACATAACCACATAACCCGATAACCACCTTATCGTGAACAGCCTAACTGTTTTTCGCGTTTTTTTTAATGTTGAAGTTAACTAATCGGTTCGTTTTTTATACTCTTGCAACCAGTTGCTACTGAGTATTATAGTCTTGTTCATCTAACGGTTGTAAGTATCATCTAAAACTAATCGAGATAGATATAGGGTTCAGGGTGACGAGAAAAGTTGAAATCAGGTTGACTGTCAGTCTGTCCGTCCATCCGTTCGTCCGTGCAAATTGTAACTTGAGTAAAAATTGAGATATCTCGATGAAACTTGGTATGCAGGTTCCTTAGTACAAAAAATTACGAGTTCGTAGATGGGCGTAATCGCCATGCCAAAAAAACGACATTAACCGAAAACCTATAAAGTGCCATAACTGTAACTCACTCAGGGGAACTCAGTAGAAAGGGGCAACATTTTTTTAAAAGTGGGCGCAGCCCCACCCTCTAACAAGTTTAATGGACATATGTACATATATCCTAAGCCACTTAAGCTACAACAACCAAATTTGCTGAGTTCAATTGCTACCGACCGTGTGAAAATTTACGAAATCGGACAACAACCACAGCTACTTCTTATATAGCACAATTTTAAATTTCATTTGGTTCGTTCAGTTTCCAGTACACAAATCAAGAACCAATTAGTATAACGGGATACAATTTTGCAAGAATAATATCTTAAGTTGAGTTATGTTGAGTCTCCTAGGTATCGTATTTAAACCCCGTGATAAATATAACTGAAATTTAGGTATAATGCCTCTCTTATAATGTTATATCTGCATGCCAAAAATGGGTTGAAAACTACACTATACTTAATATAAAGATTTTCGAACTTCGGAATGACTTTGTACTGTATTGTATTACATAGGTGTTTTTCGTTCATAATGTTATATGTAGTATTTTTATTATTAATTATGTTTTTGTTTGCTTTAAAGATATGATTTTATATTTGTTTTGTTTTTACTATTTGATAGTATTTTGTATTAATCGTTTGATAGTACTAGGACAGCACAAGCACTCTGCGTTTATTACTTATACCTCCAATGTTTCAGAAATCAGACACCTAATAAATATCTATACGAAAAATCTTCAAAAACGTGTGTTGTTTTATATCACTAAAGAGCCTATCTGAAGGTAGGTACTTTCAAGGAATACAAACTTTGCTTGACATTTTTCCTACAAAGTTGTAAATAAAGCGGTTGTTATTCTTATATTCTTATCAACAGTATAATGTATCATTCTTTTTATACCCTCGCAACAAAGTTGCTAAGGAGAGTATTATAGTTCTGTTCACATAACGGTTGTTTGTAAGTCCTAAAACTAAAAGAGTTAGATATAGGGTTATATATACTAAAGTGATCAGGTTGGCGAGTAGAAATCCGGATGCCTGTCTGTCCGTCCGTCCGTCTGTCCGTCCGTCCGTGCAAGCTGTAACTTGAGTAAAAATTGAGATATCATGATCAAACTTGGTACACGTATTCCTTGGCTCCATAAGAAGGTTAAGTTCGAAGATGGGCAAACTCGGCCCACTGCCACGCCCACAAAATGGCGGAAACTGAAAACCTATAAAGTGTCATAACTAAGCCAGTTAAGCAAAGATATTAAAGTGAAATTTGGCACAAAGGATTGCATTAGGGAGGCGCATATTTGGACGTAATTTTTGAAAAGTGGGCGTGGCCCTGCACCCCACTAAGTTTTTGTAACATTATCTCGGAAACTACTATAGCTGGCATAAGTCTACTCAAACTCTACAGAGTCGTTTTCTTCAGGCATTTCTATATACAGTTCAAAATGGAAGAATCTTCGATAATAAACCACGCCCACCTCTCATACAAAGGTTATGTTGAAAATCACTAAAAGTGCGTTAACCGACTAACAAAAAACGTCAGAAACACTCAATTTTACGGAAGAAATGGCAGAAGGAAGCTGCATCCAGGCTTTTTTTAAAAATTGAAAATGAAAACCATATCTCAGGAACTACTGGACCGATTTCAATGAAATTCGGTATATAATATTTTCTTAACACCCTGATGACATGTACGAAATATGGGTGAAATCGGTTCACAACCACGCCTTCTTCCAATATAACGCTATTTCGAATTCCATACTCACTTAAATATTGCATTACAGTACTTAAATATTGCATTTCAATAACTTCAATTTAGTAACATTAGTTCAATTTTACAAAGAAACTTACAAACTAACACTTAACTTATGCATGCTTACGTATCATCGGCTTAGCTTTTCCTTATAAGCTAGAGATATTGCACTTACATACATATGTATGTAACATATGTACCTTTGCTAGCATAAGTGCTTATTAGAATTTTGCCACTTTGTTTTGTAACTCTTTTTCTTGAATGTACTTACAGTGGGGAGCAAAACCGAGAACATATTTGCTTTCTTGAGGTATTAGCATTGATTTTCATGATACATTTTTCTCGATAGGGTTTTTGAAAGTTTGATGTTGATTCTTTATTATACTAGCATTGAATGGACTATAAAACTGCATACCCAAAAATATTATAAACGCTCTTATTAAAGTCTTTGAAATTTGTACGAAAATTTTGTAAGTTGTCATAAATTTTGTATACAGCTTTAAACTGTAATTCATATGACATTTTTTAGAGGATGAACTACATTTTTATAAAAATCTATCCAGAAAATTGTATTGTGAAAAAAAATTGCTAATGTCTCAAAAAGGCAAACATGCGTTCCTTTCTACTCCCCAGTGTGCATTTGAACATTCATACAAATATGTGTACTACATAATAACTAACTCGCTTTACTACTGAGCTGCGTTGTAATTTTAAGAGTGCCAAACCAAGTAGCAAGACACCAAGAAATCACGTTTTAATTCATAAAGAAGTGGGTTTAACTAGCAAAAGGAAAACATTAATTATGAACTATTGTAATTGTGAGTATTAAACATAATTGTTGTTAACTTTTAATAGTAAAATTTATTTTTAGGTCTAAATGTCTGTTCATGTTTCCGAAACCGATTTTTCTGCAGACGACAGTATTGAAGATCTGGACTTTAATACTACTGGAAGTAAACGAAAGAGCTCATTAAGTGCGGAATCAGGACCGGCCTTAAAAAAGTCTGTGTGAATTCACAAAAAATTTTTTTCAGAGAAGAATTTTACACAGAAGTGGAAAAAGTTAGTTTTAAAGTTTTTAAATTAAAGCACACTATGAATTTATAATTTTTATTGTTCGATTTCCGATAAGACAACTTGTGCTAAGTGCGTGCGCAGTCATCGAGTGATTAGAGGAAGCGGTGAAGTTTGCAAATTTCATCAAACATCTGAAGGGTCGACGATACGAGTTTTCGAGACAAAGTTTATGTGGAAGTTTTATAGTATTCTGGGCATTGATTGAAATTGAGATAGCATGATGAAACTTGGTATGCGCGTTCCTTGGTTAAACAAGTACGAGATCGTAGATGGGTATTAGGGTGCTTCAAAAATTCCATCATCTCTCAAGCCAGGCGCTGTAGCTTAACTATATGGGGTCGCTTTTGTTTTTATGTAACTTGAGTAAAAATTGAGATATCATTATGAAACTTAGTACACGTATTCCGTGGTTCCATAAGAAGATCAAGTTCGAAGATGGGCAAAGTCGGCCCACTGCCACGCCCACAAAATGGCGGAAACTGAAAACCTATAAAGTGTCATAACTAAGCCATAAATAAAGATATTATAGTGAAATTTGACACAAAGGATCGCATTAGGAAGGGGCATATTTGGACTTAATGTTTTTGGAAAAGTGGGCGTGGCCCCGCCCCCTACTAAGTTTTTTGTTCATATCTCGGAAACTACCATAGCTATGTCAACCAAACTCTATGGAGTCGTTTCCTTCAGGCATTTCCATATACAGTTCAAAAATGGAAGAAATCGGATAATAACCACGCCTACCTCCCATACAAAGGTTATGTTGAAAATCACAAAAAACGTCAGAAACACTAAATTTTATGGGAGAAATGGCAGAAGGAAGCTGCACCCAAGCTTTTTTTTTAAAAATTGAAAATGGGCGAGGCGTCGCCCACTTATGGACCAAGGCCATATCTCGGGAACTACTCTACCGATTTCAATGAAATTCGGCATATAATATTTTCTTAACACCCTGATGACATGTACGAAATATGGGTGAAATCGGTTCACAACCACGCCTTTTTCCAATATAACGCTATTTTGAATTCCATCTGATGCCTTCTCTGTATAATATACACATTAGGAACCAATGATGATAGCGGAATAAAACTTTACACAAATACGGTATTTGAAAAATATGTAAATGACTGATAATGAAATCTCGATTATCACTTTATCATGCGAGAGTATAAATGTTCGGTGACACCCGAACTTACATCTTCCTTACTTGTTTAGTTTAATATTAATTTATCATAGGAATTTTCGTTTTTTTCATTCAAACTAAAATTTCACCAATTAAATTTCTTTTCTCAAAAATAACCATCACATTTTTGGATGTAGGGCAGGTCGCCTCCAAGCTGGTGCATTTTGGGTAACGCTAAATGACCTGCGGCCTTCACGGCCTAACAACTCCCTGGACGACTGTGGCTTTGGACTGGCTTTTGAGAAACTTTCGTATTGGATTTGGCAGAACCCTGGGCTGGTGTTGGCGGCATTCTGACAGCTGAGTATTATGAGGTGACACTCATCAGAAATGGCTGACGGGCTATTGTCGCAATCGCCCCCGTTTCGTTAAAACCCTGGCAGACCTCAGGGCACGTTGATGCTAGTACACTCGAGTGGGCCAAGAAAGTGCTGAGCGAGGACGATAGGGTAGGACCGGAAGCTAAGAAGACAGAACCGGCGGTCAAGCGGCAGAGGTCGCACGAGGGAGGAACCTCGAACGGGAAAGGCGCCAACCTTTAGCGAATTCGCTAAAGGAGCTGGGGCTACAATTCTCGGGGTGCTTGATCGCAATAGGGTGGACGGTGCCATCTCCCATGATAAATGGAAGAGGGTAGCGGCCGCTATCTCGTCGGTCTTCCTGAGGGTGGGCAAGGAAAGCCCTGGGCCACCCCCAAAATGTGTGAGTGCCGGTTGGCACCAAGGGCTGCACAAGCTCACAAGCTGTGCTGACGAGAGATCGACCATCTTGTATAAAAAGGCAGTCGCTCAGGTGGGGGAAGTTTGAAAAGGAGCCAGACTGGAGGCCATGGCCAAAGGGGATCTTCCTCTTCGTCTGAGGGCTCGTTGGACTGGAAAGTGTTTAGGCTAGAGAAAACCGATGAACCGTATCGGCAAGCGCTGGTAATGCTAAACACGGAATCCATCGGTCCTCTCAGTAAAACAAAGGGAGCCATTAGCTATGGTTTCGAGATGGTAGTGCTGAAAGTACTCCCATCGGATGCCAGAGCTGATGGCACCCAAGTTGCGGCGGCGGCAGATGTGACAAATGGTGCTGACGGTCAAACGACCGTGGAAATCGACCCGACAGAGGGCGCTGAACGTGATGACGGTGACGGTGGTGAGTACTAGGGGCGGTTCGTCGATCGGCGACTCTACCTTCAGCTTCGAATAACTGTTTGAGGAGGTGAGGGTCGATCTCGACTTGGGCGCTGAATTAGCGCTCCTGGAGGAAAGTCTGAAGGATCAAATTCCTCCATATTAACCTCCAGCATGCGAAGGCGGCCTCCGCCAATCTATTGCTCCGTCTAGAACAAGACGGAGCTGATGTCGTCCTGATCAAGGAACCGTGGCTGATTGGTAACGGGATCTCTGGATTGAGGACAAAGAGCCATAGGCTCCTGACGTCCAAGAATCCAGGTGCGAACAGAGCCTGTATGCTGGTAAGGAATGAACTAACGGTATTTCTTTTACCTAATTTCAGCAACGCTGACGTAGTCAGAGCGAAACTGGAGTGTGACACCGGTGATTTCTGGCTTATCTCCGCTTACATGCCACACGATGATGTGATGGAGCCACCTCCCTTATTGCTGAGGGGACCTTAGCCGAAGCGCTTAAGGCTGGCACTGGTGTCATCGGTAGGCAGTAGCTCGGATACTAATAATAGAGGTGAGTCGCTTTTTGGTTACATTATTAGCGAAAATCTACGCATTTGTAACAAAGGAAACTCTCCTTCTTTTGTGACCGCAGGTAGGGAGGAGGTTCTCGATCTCACCTTAATGTCACAAGGGAATGCCCCGCTGATCTCGAACTGGCGGGTCCTCGACGATCACTCCTTTTCAGATCATAGGCACATCGAGTTTAGTTTAGTCGGAGAAGGTCCGCCTAGGAAATCTTTCAGAAACCCTAGGAGCACGGATTGGGAAGGTTACCGCAAGAGGCTTCGGCAAACTCTCCCACGTGCACCAGGGTGGACTCGTTGGCTACTACCGATGCGGTGGAGGAGCGGGTTGAAGTCTTCAGCTCGGCGTGCAATGCTGCGCTGTAGAGGTCCTGTCCACTGAAATCACCGAAAGGCAAAGGGAAACCTCTGTGGTGGACTACGGAGCTCTCAGACATCGGGCGTCATGTAGACGTTTATTCAACAGGGCTCGCAAAAGTGGGTTATCTAGTGACTGGGCTTTGTATAAAGCAGGACTTTCAATATACAAGTCCGAGTTAAGAAAGGCTAAGAGGACCTCGTGGAAGAGCTTCTGTGGAAAAGTAGAAGGCTGTCACGAGTCCTCGAGATTCAGGCGTATCCTCGCAAAAACCGCAGTGTCCCTGGGATATCTCAAGAACGCAAATGGGAAGTGGGCCCTTAGCAGTGAAGAAACACTTCAGATGCTTCTCGATGCTCACTTCCCGAGCAACACGTCTTCTGTGAGGGGATCTCTCGGGGTGCCGCATGACGATTGTGCGGCCTTTGTCGGCATTTTGGATGAGCGACATTTGACGTGGGCGATCAACTCGTTCAAACCATTCAAGTCCCCGGGACCAGACGGCATCATACCAGCGCAGCTGCAACAGGCTGTTAAGGTGTCTTGCAGCTGGTTGGCACCTATCTATGCGAACTGCATCAGATTAGGTTACATCCCGGGGCCTGGAGACGAGTCAAGGTTACGTTTATCCCGAAGGCTGGCAGGGGTTCCCATGTCACGGCCAAGGATTTCAGGCCAATTAGCCTCTCCTCCTTCCTGCTAAAGACTCTGGAGAGACTGACGGACTGGTATATAAGAGGCGCATTCCGAGAGACTACCTGTCAGGAGCACAACATGCTTCTCGTAAGGGCAGGTCAGTAGATACTGCCTTGCATACTATCGTGTCATGGCTCGAGGAAGCCATTGAAGCCAAAGACTTCGCTGTTGGGACCTTCCCTGATATTGCGGGAGCTTTCAACAATGTCCTGCCTGGGGCAGTGGTAACTGCTCTTGACGGTCTTGGGGTTGAATCGAACCTCAAGCACCTCATTCTCAGTCTTCTGTGCGACAGAGTAATCGAAACAGAATGGGGCAGCGCGCGAGGGAGGTGAAGTATGAGTAGGGGAACACCACAAGGTGGGGTTCTATCTCCTCTTCTATGGATCCTAGTCATTGACGAATTGCTCACAAAAATAGAGGATCGCGGCTGTCTGGTGATTGCCTATGCAGACGATGTAGCACATATGGTCAAAGGAAAGTTCCTTAGCACCGTGTACGAGTTGACGCAGGGATATCTCAGCGTTGTAACAAAGTGTGCGGTCGGTAGTGGACTCGCCATTAATCCAA
Source organism: Bactrocera tryoni (assembly GCF_016617805.1). Taxonomy (NCBI): domain Eukaryota; kingdom Metazoa; phylum Arthropoda; class Insecta; order Diptera; family Tephritidae; genus Bactrocera; species Bactrocera tryoni. Next base: position 21,424 of record NW_024396573.1, read on the forward strand.
ACAAAACAATGAATGCAGAAATGGTTTTATTCAGCCAAAAATATAAAATCCCAGTGGCACCGCTGCCGCAGATGGGAGGTATTCGCCTGCAACCGGCGGATACAGTGAAATATTTAGGGCTCATCCTGGATAAGAAGCTTTCATGGAAGCCGAATATCGAGAAGATAGCCAAAAAGGCATCTATCGCCTTAAACTGCTGTAGAAGAGCTATTGGCAAAAGATGGGGCCTCTCACCGAAAGTGGTCCTCTGGCTCTATGACACCATAGTCAAGCCCATCTTGTTCTATGGTGTCTTCATGTGGCGGAGGGCTTTAATGAAGACCACACTGGCCAAGAAACTCGAAAGCGTTCAACGGACTGCGCTAATTAGCATATGTGGTGCATTAAGATCCACCCCAACCATGGCACTTAATGCAATTTTGAACATAACACCAGTGGACATTGCCGGTAGGTGTATAGCTACGAAGGTGGCTATCAGACTCAGAGAATCTGGGTTTTTAAAGGATCGCATATCTGGACATTCGGATATCCTCACAAACTTTGACTACATACCGGATCATCTGGATCATGGAGTCGCCATACCGAACTCTGGCGGCTCCTTCTCTGCCCATATACCGACGAGGGAGGTATGGGTGGGAAGAAGCCGTTGGAGGAGAGGGGCAGCAAGCTTCTTCACGGATGGGTCAAAGCTTGGGGAGAAGGTTGGTGGAGGGGTGTACTATCGGGAGCTCTCTATCAACTCCTGTTTCAGACTTCCCGATTACTGTAGTGCTTGCAAAGCTGATGAGTTAGCAAGGAAAGGCACCCTAGAATCATTGTCGGTGGAATGGGAGCGGATTGGTGCTCCTGTATCATCTTGTGTCCTACTACTAGATAGCTGAGCCACGCGGATGCTAATCCAACGCTGGGCCAGCATCGGTACTTGTGCGGTTGTAAAAGCCTTCTGGCCCAGGATAGATCGCAGGAGATCTAATGATTTCTTAGCCCTCAGTAAGGCTAATCTCTCACTATTAGTGGGACTCTTAACAGGAAACTGTCCTATTGGTTTACATGCGGTGAGAATAGGTATCTTACCAGATGCTGACTATAGAAGCTGTTTGGAAGAGGATGCGGTAGAAACAAGACAGCTCTTCCTGCTTGACTCTCCCGCGTTTGGGAGGTCAAGACTTAGACACTTGGGGGCGCATACCTTTGGACATCCCACCGAACTGGCGGGTGTTGAAGTTAAGCGTCTGTGTAACTATGTATTGGCTACAAAACGCTCCGCCAATCTGTAAGTCCGAACACGGGAGTTTCTTTTTTCAATGGCATCACAAAGGACTACATACATACATTATTAGTCCACGTGTGTTCTTCGATAAGCCATCTAACCTACCCTAACCTAACCTAACCATCACATATTCAGAAAGTTGACTTTTCAAACTTTAAACATTCCCGCGACAAAGAATGATTATCTCAATTAGACGATTGAACACAGTGAATTGAAATTTTGAATTTTTTCAATAAAAATAAAAACCGTTTCTGAGAATAATAATTTTGTCGCGGGAATTTTCGTTAGACTCGTTAGTTTTTCCAAACTCAGAAAGTGTTTGTATGTGGAACAATATGAAGCCAGACAAGAATGAAGTAATTGTTTATAAATGGATAGATAATTAGCTAATATTATTAGCAGAAGGCATCGACCGGCCAGGAAATACATTTTCTATGTCCAACTGCCGATAAGGATTACAAGTCATTTATGGGGGGAGTAGACCACGCAGATGAACTCCGAAGTACTTAAAAAATGGTGGCATAGATCGTTTTGGAGTCTTTAGAAAATAACGTGCGTTAATTTTTTTGTCCGTATCATATCCTTTTTGTACAAATTTATAATTTTCTTTTGTTGTGAATGATAATATTGAAAAATAAATTAGAAGTACTAATTTGTTTAGGCTTGGTCAATTAAATGTTAATAGAATGTGGTATTGGCAAAACTACATAGTATTGAATAGATACTACGCCAACTTCCATATAAGACATACATATAATAACTTTCGGTTTTGTAAAAAACCTTAGGTCGAATATGTCGGGCAGAGTATGAGTTATATGGTATACAAGGTGCTTTCCAAGTGAACAGAACTTTTAAAAGAAAAACACATAACAAATGGTTTTTTCGGCAAAATCAATTTATTTTATTCAAAATAGTCTCCTTCTACCCCTCCGATGCCTGGGCGAGGTCGGAGGTATTAAATGCCTTCTCTACGTATACCGGCTCTGCGTCCAGCCAGGAGACGAGTAAGAGTACTACCGGACATACCAGCCAAAGTGTATCGGTAGATACAGCAGCGGAAACCGCCTATCTAAGAGAGGAAGCGTCCACCTCCAAAGCTGCCATGAGCACCAACCAACGTGCACTGGCGGATAAAGGAGAAAACACGAAAAACGGAAAAATTCCCAGAATCAGCTGAGGAAAAACCGGTACCAGAGGGCAGTCTTCACACAGGGAAAGATAGCCACAGATCAGGCAGCCGGTACCTCAGTTGATGAGGCAGAAACAAAGTGCCTCAGAAATATAGTAAAGGAATATGAAAGCTTCATGAAAAGGAAGCAAACCGAACCTCAGGAAGAGAGCAAAAACCAGAGAAATTTCCAAAAAAGAAATTGCTCTATTACAGAACTGCAAGGAACTCTGCCCAAAAAACCACGACGGAGTGAAGGGGAACATAGCAGCTCAACAACGGTAAGGCATTTCTGCGATGTAGCCAGTAATAGCCTCAGATTGTCGAGTATGGTGCTAAGCTATGTACTCAAGAATCCTGTGGGTCCTCACCCGGAGTTTGACTCCTCGATATCCCGAAGAGACCTCTTGCACGCATTTGGCTACCCCCTTTAGAAGAAAAGGGCGAAAAACTCCTGGGATAAATCAAGCCGCAGACAAAGCTATACCTGGTATAGATGAGTGGCAACTGATCAAGGAGGAAAAACCCAATAAAGCAAGCAGATCAATTCTGGTGGCCATTTGCGAAGAGTCCATAGAGGCTCTTAAGAAGACTGACTGCAAAATCATCTTCGGAATTTGCAAGACCTGGCTAGAAATCTTCCAAGGCGACAAAGCAGCTGACGAAGACGACACGGAAGAGGTCGACGACACCAGCCAGCTGCTAAGGAATGTGGACCCTAAAGAAACCCGAGATGCCTAATAATCTAAGATGCGTACAGATTAACCTGCAGCACTCGAAGTGTGCTGCAGCGAATCTGACAATCCTCATAAACGAGAAGGCTATCGACATCAGTCTAATGCAGGAGCCCTGGGTTAATAAACACACCATCAGAGGGCTACACAGCGGTAACTGTAACATTTTTTACACGCGAAACAAAGGTAAGCCTAGGGCATGCATTCTTATCAATAGAAGTATAAATGTATTTCTTTGTTCTAATTACAGCACAGCAGATATCACAAAGGTGGAACAAAAGGAAAATCATTTCTTCTTGGTTTCGGCCTACATGGCCTATGACGAGGACATACCACCGGCTCCACTTATAAGACAAGTAGAGGACAACATAAAAAAAGATGTCTTAATAGGGTGTGATGAAAACGCAAGGCACACTGTATGGGGTAGCTCCAGTATAAGTACCCACCTCTGGTGTCACTCTTGCAGTATATTCTGAATAGCAATCTAAGTACATGCAACAAAGGCGATAAGCCAACCTTTATTTTCCCAAGCTCTGATAGGCTTTCGGGGTGGCAGGAAGTGCTGGACTTCATACTACCAACAGACACAGATATAATCGATGTGAATAACTGAAGTATCCGATGAGCCCTCCATATCGCATCACTCCTGGATACTCTTCAGCATTCGCGAGAAATACAGTACTCCTCCCAAATATCGGAACCCTAGAAGAACAGCATGGGAAATATACCAGTACAGCAATAAAATTCCTTGAAAAAGGAGGCAATAAGAATATCAGTAATCCTCAGAAACTAGATTCTGAAGTAGAGCAGTCAGAAAATGTCTCTACTACAGCTTTCAATAAATCCACACCGCTAACAGTTCTGAAAATGAGAAAGAAATTACTCATGGCGATCTTTCAGCACATCGATAGAAAGTTGCAGAGAAACCGCAAGGCTCAGTAAAATGCTATCCAAAGAATATACTAATACTACCTAGATTAAGTTGGAAGGAAATGATTGGAACTCCTCTGCAAAAGAATCTCTGGAGGTATTTTTTAAAACGCACTTCCCCGGGAGTTAGCAAACGCCTTTAACGAGGGTTCAACCAGAACCACCGGTAAACGCAGCTGATTACCGAGGCCAGATAGCAGACAAAAGCAATATCAAATATGCCATAAATAGTTTCTCACCATTTAAAGCGGCAGGTCCTGACGGGATTATGACCATAATGCTGCAAAATCTGGTGGAACTAGTGGTTCAAAAGCTTGAAGATATATGTATACAAAGCTAGCATTCACCTATAAGCCTCACCTCTTTTATGCTGAAGGTACTAGAAAGGCTAATAAACTTATATTTAAGAACAATCATGGCGGATAAGTTATCGAAGTCCCAACATGCACACATAAAAGGCCGATCAACCGAAACTGCCCTTCACGAGGTGATAAGTGTAATTGAAAAATCACTACACTGCAAATAATTCACCAAGGCTGCATTTCTAGACATAGAGGGCGCCTTCAATAATATAGAAGTAAGTACTATCATTAATTCTCTGTCTGTGGTGGTATAGATGTTATGTGAGTAGAGGGACGCTTCAAGGAGGGGTCCTCTCCCCGCTTCTATGGATTGTAGCGCTGAACGAAATACTACTACAATTAAACAGTGGAGGAGTGAAAGCAGTAGCATATGCAGACGATTTAGTGTTGTAGGTACCAGGCAACCACGAGACCATACGTAAAGCGGCAATATTTACAGATAGCCAGGCGGCGCTACTGGCCCTGCCTTTGCCCATGACAAATTCCAGTATAGTCCACATTTGTAAGAAAGCAGTAAGCTCAATGAAAGAAAAGCTCCAGTTAGACTTGATCTGGATTCCCGGCCACAGGAACATTTTCGGCAACGAAAAGGCAGACGAGTAAGCAAAGGCAGGAGCTTTCTTTAACGAAGCCGAGCCGGAGATAATACTAAGCCCGCTAGGATCAATCGAAAGAGAGAGAGATTCAACAAGTTGCAAATAACAGATAGAAAAACATAACAAAGTGTATTATAATCAAACAATTATGACCAACATATGACAAGAAAAGAACATATGACTTATTAAACCGGTCTAGGAAAAATATCTACAACAGCTACCATAACAGGGCACTGGCCATTTGAAAAACATGCGTCCAAAATGGCTATGCCCTACAACAACATCTGTCGAGGCTGCGGAATAGTACTACCGCACTTACTCTGTGAATGCCCAGCCCTATCACAGATCCGACTAAGAACACTTGGAATCCATTAAGCACCAAACCTTGAATGGATTTCTACTAAAAGCATATCGGTCATAAGTAGCTTCATCGAAACCTCAAAATGGCTTGAAAGAGAAGGTAACACGTGATAGCAGATATAAAAGGCCTACGAATAGTGCTTCAAAATGGCACAGCCAGTGCTAATTGAGCCCGAAAGACAACAGGGCTGCACTCCTTTGCACGGTCCAAAAGCATGTCAACCGAGTGTTTTAGCTCGTTAGCCGGTATGGCCGCCAGTATGCCGGTGCAAGCCTTTTGAATGGCCTCTATGTCTGCATAGCGCTTTCTTTTTTTGGGCAAATTCATTTTTCCAAAAAGGAAGACGTCGCACGGTGCCATATCAGGTGAATACGGTGAGTGGTTAATGGTTAAAATGTGACAAGCGTCCATCGATTTTTGGTCGTCAGTCAATTTGCGCAGAAAAAACCGTGTACACACTTTTCGTAAGCCCAAATATTCGGTCGAAATGCGATAATTCGATGTTTTGGAGATCTTTAATTCCATTTCCATGAATTTCAATGTTGATTTCGGCTGATTTTTGATGAATTCACGCACAGTTTCGATGGAATTTCCGGTGATTACGGATTTTGATTGGCCCACATGTTCATCGTCATTTATGTCCTCACGACTACTTTGAAAACGTTAAAACCACTCGTGCACTCTCCAATTGAAACGTTTCGGTAACAGTTTTACCAATTTGAAAACAATATTTATTGTTAGCTGTTTGTTCGAAGCTCATTTTCGCACCGATAACATAAACATACTGACACTTAAAACGCAATAACATCAATTTCAATCTATGAAATGTCATGAAAAATATCTCACTGGACAATCGATAAAGATAGCAGATTCTAAGCCACCAGTCGACATACATATAAATGGCGCCGCCAGGGGGCGTTAGATTCAAAAAGTTTAGTTTGGAACGCACTTACATATATATAGTATTATATCTAATATATGAATTCTCCATGTCACAATGTTAGTTACCGTATTCCTCCGAAACGGCTTTACCGATTTTTACCAAATTTTATATGCGTATTCAGTAACTCTGAGCTACTATCTATTTTCCATACCCCTAAGCGATAAGGGTTGATCACCCTTAAAATTTTTGTTTTTAATTTTTGCACAAAATTTTTTGTTTTTCTCTTTTTATAATGTGGCACTAAAAAATACATAGAACCCTAGAGTTTTACTTTTTTATCACCAACTCCTATTCGATAACTGATCAGTTATAGTGTTTTAAACTGTACTTCCATTAAAAATCTAATTTTTTTAAATAAATAAACATTTATTCTTATTATTAAAGTTTAATCCTGATAAATGCTTAGCGTTACTAATCTTAGATTCTTAAAATTTGCCGCGCCTTTATTGGTGAGTGAAATGCCAAACTATGCCATAGACTGAAGCCGTTCTCCTGTTTCACTCACTCAATAAGACTTCTCTCACTCTACATATAGTTTTCGGCCATTATAGTTGTTTATGTTTGTAGTAGTAACGTACACTTATTGTTTCTAATTTTTTTGCAGGAATTTTTTTTTTCATAAAACTAATATTTTCGCTATAATCCTGGCCGTAATTATAACTATAACGTTTTCCATCATTAAGTAATTTCATTAATTCTATTTATATCTGTGTTGTACAGTGAGCAATGTGAAGAAAACGAAAGGGGTTGATTTGAGCCGTAATGCAAGTAGTATGATATAGTATGAGAGATAAAAGATCCTAAAGAACCGAAGAACAAATCCAGCAACAAAATGCTAATGCACGTGTGAGCATGCAGCAATTGCGTCAAGAACAGTCAGAAGATACACGAGCTGAGCGCAATGAAGTTATTCCTTTAGAACAACGACAATCACGCCGTTTCACGGTTAATAGATGCAGAACAAATGACCAATAACGCCAACAGGTACATCGTGTATTTACATCTGATTCATTTTTGCGTCTAGCTCATACTGGAATGAGCCCGATATTGAATATTATGCTCATTCAAAAGTGGTAATTGGTGCTACAGATAAGGAATACCCGCATTGTCATGCTCTCAAATTCAAAAATGAGCCACCTGGGATGTGTTGCGCGTCAGGAAAAGTGCAACTACCTGAAATTGAAATACCACCTGAACCATTATATCCATATACTAACGTATTCCTGAAGTCAATTCGAATTTCAATTCATGCTTTCAAATGACATCGTTAGGAGCAACAGAATAGTTCGAAATACTAATGCTGGTGGTCAACAATACAATTCTACATTCAAAATCAGAGGCCAAGTTTATCATAAAATGGTCTCATTGCTGCCAATGGGAAACGAACCACATAGATTTTTACAAATGCACTTCATTGGCGGCGAGGATTCCGGAAGCGCACTTGCCAGTTGCGTGAATGCACATTGTGACTATAATAACCTTGATTAATTTTTTTCCAGGCTCATCTTCAGCGACTTTGACGCTCTATTGAACGAGCACAATGAATTGTTGAAAATATTCAAATCCAACATGCACAATTTACAAATCGATAATCACGCTATTTCAGTATTTTGAGCTGCCACTAAATATTCAAAATAAATCTGACGCAGTGTGTAACATTAAAAAACAATCTTCCATGACCAACGTGCTGAAACAGTGTAAAAATATCATCTGGGATGAATGTACTATGGCACACAAACATTAAATTGAGGCGTTGAACATTGAAAGATATTAAAAACAACGACAAAGTATTTGGCGGCACTCTGTTGGTGCTTTCCGGTGATTTCAGACAAACACTTGCCGACATTTCACTTTCAACATACGCTGATGAAATTAACGCTTTCTTAAAATCATCTCCATTGTGGGTACAACTGAAAGTAAATATGAGCGTTCAAATGCTCCAAGATACATCAACTGAAACATTCTCATAACAACTCTTAGATATCGGTGATGGAAAAGTTGTTACCGACCGATTTATGCACAATCAGTGATTCGCACGATACTCTCATTGGACAAATATTTCCCGATGTACACAGACAGTACATAACATGAGTGGCTTGCAAAAAGAGCTATTTTAGCAGCAAAGAATCCAGACGTTGACAATTTAAATTTGAAGATACAACAGTTGTTTTCCCACAGAATTTTTGAGCTCACTGCATAATTTGAAATTGAAGGCCCAATTATCTTGCTTCGTAATTTAAACCCGCCGCGGCTGTGCGCGATCAGTCATTCGAAAATTGTTGAAAAACGTTATCGAAGCCAGCATTTTAAATGGCAAGTTCAAAGGTGAAAACATAGTAATACCATGAATTCCTATCATACCCACAGGTGTGCAATTTGAATTCAAACGAACTCAGTTTCCGATTAGATTGGCATTTGCAATCCCAAGACCAAACGATGTCTATTTGTTACTTAGATTTGAGTACACCATAGGATTATTCTCTTGATCTTGCAAAACCCTTGCACGGTGCAAGAACTTCAGATATTTCCTCTTGGTGCACCGGCACAACAACAAACACACGCAGAAAATTATTTGCAATGACTGTAAAATATGTCAGACTAAAACCCATGTTTATTTGCGTGCAATGTCACGCAAAAATATAATTGCAACCCTGTTTTAGCTGTCGTTTTACATAAAGACATATAACGTCGTTAAATTGTTGAGAAAGGTAAGTTTTAAATAGATTTTATAATTTCTATTTACATTCTAAAGAATTTTTACAGTTTCCCATAGGAATGAATACCGAAGTTGCGCCCCCAGCGAAGAGGAAAAGGCAGCAGCCAAACAAGAAGTGGAAGGAGAGTGAGGTGCACTCTATTATAGAGTTTTTAATGGACGAGGCGGAATTTGAGGTAAGTTTATATGTTTTTTTTTTAATTTTTGATTTAATTCGGTTTTCTATTATTTCAGCCTCCCACTGCGCAATTGTTTCATAAACGATTTTTACAAAAATCGCAGTTGGATGTCTCATGGGATCTGGTGCGGTGGAAGGCGCGACATATGAAGGCGCAGTACCGTAAAGCCAATGACTGGCTCGCGTCAACGGGTGCAGGACTGCAAGATGAAGCTGACGGCAGAACCATCGAAGATTAGTATTATACAGATACTTTAAATTCATTGTAAGTAAAACATTTTTATATTACGACCAGCTGAGGGAAATATTTGGAAAGCGGTTGCCGGCAATGCAAGCGTTACTGGTTGAAAGTAATCTTCCTTCGCCTCAGTTATGTCCAGTTAGTCCTGCTGCAGAATTCGAAGTAGAATCCTTGAAAGAAGAATGTGTACCTGCTGCGCCATCAAATGCCGCACCTTCCATCGCACCAATCAACATACAGCAATGGACAATTGGCGGCTATCCAAACAGAAAAAAAATTAGACTTTGAGTCAAAAAAATTAGACATAGAATTGAAAAAAATTGAAACTGATGAAAAATGCAAGATGTTAGAATTAGAAATTAAAGAAAGAGTGGCTATGTACGAAATTGAAAAAAAAAAATGAAAATAAAAACAATTAAATATACTAAATTACATTTGTATTTATTTATGACTAGCTGACCCGGCAGCCGTTGTCCTGTCTGAAATTATGTGTTTTGAAATGAAAAGAAAGTTGAATTTATATTGTATTGAAAATCATTTATTTTCGATTTTTCCAAATTTTTTTAATGTAACGAAGCTTGGTAAAGTATATTTTTTGGTTTCTGTTTCGGTGCGTAAATGTACAGAGAAGATAGTTTTCCAACCCGTTAGCAAATTTAAGCCACACACTTCTAGCGACTATCCTTGTGTCCTATTGATTCTCATCTCAAATGCAATTTTCACTGGAAACGGAATGGGTTGGAACTGATATGGAAAATTGTAGAACTCTTTGAAAACTGAAAAGGTTTGAACTGAAATGGCAAATCGTTGGAGCTCAGAGGAATTCGTAGAGTCAAGCATTCTGCCCCATTCTATAAGATAGCTACGTTACAATCAGTCGGGTTGCATTACACAGTTTCGGTGCTTGAAGATTGCGAAACATAATAACGACAGATCCAACTTTGAGACGCATATAATGCGGTGTCATACCAAGCCTCTCCAAAGCACTTAGAAATTCCGCTTGATAATTCGCGGCTTCGTCTCATTGTCAAAACGATCGATCGATTTGTATGAGCGCAAGTCTCCCGGAATTTGACTTTGAATCTTCCAGTTTAAGTCAACAACATCGGTATTTTTGGCAGCCAAAAATGGTGCGTGCACTCAAGAAATCGTAGTTACGATAATTTGGCCAATGTCTGAATATTCTTTATGAGTTCATCTTTCATGAATTGATAAACAGCAGATGGAATTGATATTAAACCACCGGAAGTATCAACCAGAATTGACACATTTCCAATTCTTAGCGAATACGATGTGAAATGTCTTCGACAATGTAATTTTTGTTCGTATACCATAATTGAAGCGGATTTGAAAGTAGATATGTCGAAATGATCTTCCCGAAAAGTGTGCGAACTTCATTTGCACCGCATCGTACATATTTTGCTGGCTTGCTTCTAAAAAAATTGTACAAACCGTGCAATGACTCAAATGAAGTTAAAATGCGTACATTATCCAATAGGAGCCGAGGGTCGTTTTTCCGGTGGATTGTGTAAATTCATCAAAATGCATTATTTGAGAACACACCTGGATGTCAATCTACAGGTTGGCCTTCCTTTCTGCGTAATTTGATGCTGGCGGTGTTTCCACTGGCTGCACTATATTCTCTGGGTTGAAGTACACTCTTTGGCCATTCTCCAAATTAAGTGCGAGACGCACAACAGTCGGAAAACGTTCATGAATTGCAAAAGTAAATATCCTACAAAGCGCTTTATTGCAGTTCGACCGTATCGTTCAAGATCAATAACCGCCATGTTGCATCCTTTGGTGACTTACTTGCAAACATATTTGATCGATTTCACCAAACTACAATATCAAACATTGATATGAGATTTGAATGTAAATTAGACAACAGTGGCGAATATAGTACGATCCATATGTTGTCAACTTCGATATTCACTACTCTAAGTTGTATGGTCGTCTGATGAGCTACGACGGTAGAGTGGATATCCATCATTTCCAGTTTGCGATTCCGAAAGTAAAGCAAAACAACGTGATGATCGCTTGCTGATTGACCCCGATCTATAATTCCACACGTATGTAATCGCATCCTGGGAGTACTCGTTCATGTGCCTTGGCGTTGATGGCAAAAAGAACACGGACCGATATTAGCGGGACCTCTTCGCTGCTTCGTAACAAATTTCAATCTGTGATCACTTCGTTTGAAACACACATAAAGTTTTCACTGAATAATTTTCAAATTTTTTTTTAAATAGCCGGAATAAAAGAGCAAGCGACCGAAATTGAACGATTCAAATAATTTACAATCAAAATATTGAAAAACAAAAGAAAAAACAATTGTATGAAAAAAGTAAATTCTTGGAAATTTCCAATTTTTCGACTTTTTCTTATGAAAAGTTTTTTTTTTATTTCTGAACCTTTCCAGATCCACAGCGAACAACTTCTGAAAATTTCATGAAGATTGGTTTCGGCGTTCTCGAGCCTTACTAAAAAACAAACATTCATTTTTACTTACATATGTATATTAATACAAAATAAAACGTTTGTATGGGAAAAAGAAAAGGACTGTTTTTAGGCGTTTTCCGGCAACTTTCGTAATCTTTTTTACATAAGAACCTTCTCCTAATAATTACAACTACAACAACAAAAGAATTAGTGAAATCGGTCCAGCAATTCACGTGTGATGATGTGACAACGGAAAACGGGTTTCATTTTTACATATATAGATTATTTATGGCAGTTTTACTTTTTCTTTAGGTTTCGTAAGTATGAACTTATATAAATAGTTATATCAAAAATAGAGTTGGTATACCCAATACCACTATGTATAACATACATATATTACTAATTAACGTTTTATTGATCACCAAACATTATTGTGTACAAAGATTTGCGCTTGGCTTCTGCCTCAGTTATTCGCCGGCATTTTTCATGTGAAGGAAATTCATCTGATTCTTCGTCGCTATCGACAACTATATTGTCTACGTATTCAATATCGATAGAAGTAGCTCGGAAGATGTTCTGCAATATACAGCAAACAATAAATCAGTTGGAACATAGAATATGGGTTTTTTTCGTACTGAATACGTATTCTTAATTTTTTGAGGCTGCCAAGGCGTTCTTTTGAAATCCCAAAGCAATGTTCAATCCTCACGTAATATCTGCTATGACGCAAGTTGAAAGCTTCACGCTTTGAATAGTCCATTTGTTGTGAATTTGATCGAAATGGCGTGATAAGAGTGGTCAGCAATGGATAAGCAGAATCTCCTGCTAACCATTGAGAAGAAGAAAAAAGTGAGCCATCTTGAGTGGAGGGAGCACTAGTATGAAACATGCGAGCATCGTGTACACTACCAAAGGGTCCCGCTACTACATGCCGAATCCTTAACTGTTAATCGCATACAAGTTGTGCCTTTATGGAATAGATTCGGCTTTTTGAAAAATAAGCTGAATGGTTAACAACTGGTGCTTCTGCAAGTTTCAATTCAGTACCATCAATATACCCCATGCAATGTGGCAGCACATTTTATGTTGTTTTAACGATATCTTGTCTTTCATTGGTATCAGGCCAAGTGTAAGTGTAAGTGTAGTGTCTTTGTAATCTTGTACAGCGTTTCACCATCTCTTACACCAAACAGTGTAGCTACTTTTCGAATCGCCGCTCTTTCACCCGATGAACCCAAACGATCTAAGGTTCTAGATAACTGTAGTTCTCAAAATTGCCTAATGGATGTGCACTGTCTTTGATCAAGGACAATAGCAACGTAAATTTACCCGAAGCATTTGTTGGTAACGTCCTTCGTCTAAATAGTCAAGAACATTAGTCCTCCATTCCAAACACTTAGGCACATTTTGATAATTTCCGCAATGCTTCGATAAGATAATTGTAAGACTTCCATCCAATTCATCCATAGTTGTCCAACAGCTATCATCGTCTAAAAATTTAAAATTTTTGATTTTTTAAAGCTTAAGGGGGTATTCTCATGTAATCACTTCGAAAAATCGATTTTTTTTATATTTTGACAGCAAAACCTATTGAAAACATGCTGTGAAAAATTCAGACCGAAATTCATAGTATTTGATAAGTTACAGCTCATAGTCGCCGACGTGTCGTAAGCGACTGTCTACTAGGCGCCATGACAAGTCTGCAGCTGCTCCGTTTCAAAACACATTTTTCTCGAATCATCATTTTCTGAAACTGTCATAGTCCTAAAAAAAAAGTATTCAACCGATTGCTTTAAAATATACATACATATGTTCTTCTATTCATTTATAGTTATCGTCCCTACCAGAATTATTTATTTTCGAAAATATTTTCATATTTATTTTTGTTTAAATGAGTTAAGCATCCACCCACTTTACCCGAAAAAACTGACGCACACTAATAAGACAGCTTAATTCACCACAGCTGATGACTCTATATCACACCACAATTGTGAACATCACCCAGCAGGCGGCCACCACACTAATAATACATACCACTCAACACAGCTCACCACACTTCTACATCAATCAACCCACTCAACAAAAAGGATGGGAAAAAGGATAGCGAACACAATTCGTCATCTACTATTCGTGCTATACAAGTCGCCCATCCACAAACGCTTCATATTTTCCACTCCACACTGCGCCGCGGAGTTCCAACTTTGGCTTCGATCGTCATTGTTCCACTCGCGCCGATAACACATCCTACTTCGATTCGACGCGGTATATTATTAAGCCAAACATTGTACCGGAAACAAAGTATAATTTTAAATAAATTGTAATAAATTGTATTTCAAATACACAACTATTTTTTGATTTTAAACACTCGCGCGAGTGTAAGTGCATAACATCAGTGGTTTGTATTCCCCAATAAATTGGGTCGTTATTTGTTCATGGTCCTTCGAGCCATTCCGAATGGCACTATTGGTCTCAGCCAAAGAAAAAAAAAAAAATTTTAAAATCGTGATAACAAACTTTTAAAGAGACGATACAAACCACAAACTAAAATAAAACAAGAACTAGTGCAGTGGCGAACAAAAAAAAAAACAAAAGAAAGTGCAAACCAGTGCAGTGTTTTCATGTAAATATACATATACATATATACCTCAGGTGGATAAAAGAGAAGGTGAAGTGACAAAAACAAAAACAAATTACATCGAAAAACAAATTTTTTTTTTTTTTAACAAAAAAAACAAGATTTTCGTGACTTTTTTATGAAGTTGGAAATTTTTTTTACTTGGTAGGGACGGTAGCCGCAGAACTACTGAATAATAATCCATTCGATTTTTTCATTTCAGACAACATGAACAGCCGTTATCACCATGACCAGTGAACTCATTTTTTTTGTTGGGGACTACTTTGATTAAAAATAAAATATACTAAAAGTGTAAAAAATGAAAAAAAAAATTTTTTGTACATTTCAAAATACAAATAATATTAAAAAATTAAAATGATTGAATTTTATTGTCGCATACAAAAATGTTTCCTAAAAAGTGGTAAAATATATGCGTTCACATGAGAGTACCCCCTTAAAAAAGTGAAATAAACAATTACCATCCAGATGTAGTAATATGTATATTAAAAGCAGCTTCTTCAATTATAAAATTAACAAGTTTTTGTTTCTCAGAAGTTTGTGGCATGTTTAAAAAATAAATTCGTTAATCTTTCGCAATTTATTTTGTTTTTTTATTTGTTCAATCACAATACTCTTTAAAAGCGTCATTCACAAAAGTTTTGCATTATAGTCATTCACAATAAATTGACCGAATCAGTCGTTCATATATCACTAGATTCAGCAATGGGTGCTTTCGTGCCCTTGTATATTTCGGTATAGGATTTTTGCAATCTGCAAAAAATCATGTTTTTCACACGGGCAATTGTACGTAGCATGCTCTCGAGTCCAGTTTGTTTGTGCTCGCTAAAGATGGGTTAACAAAAAATATTGTTCACGCTATAGCATTAAAAGATTGATGTTGTTTGTTAGTGGTACTGTCATAATTAATATGTGATATGCAAATTTAAGAAATAAACTATAAAACTTAAAAATAATATTGTTTGGCGTTTGTTATTTTATATTCCCTTATCGTTTATAGCGATCCATGCCTATGTCACGCATAGGTATACCACACACTTACCCACTTATAATAAGTAAGTTAATTTTTGTCTACACTAGAATTTATCTAGAAACTATAAATAATTTATAAGTCAAAAAAACGTTTGCCGTGTCAGCTAGGGTATATATAAAATAGTTTTTCTACAAATGCCTCATAATTTATTATATGCATTGATAAACTATCCAGATTTGCGTTAATGCTATCGATTGACTCGTGGCAAATAGTTTATAAACTATAAAACCGGGCATTTTGCAGTTGGTCTTCACAGGGATCAAAACTATTTTTTGTGACAATGAAACATCATTTAAATTTAATTACAAAAATATCTTTTCACAGTTGAAAACAATAGGGGTATTTGCAAAAATTTTATTAAGACTTCTGGCCGTTTCAGCTTTGAAACGGGATTATTCCCACTCATATTATATACAATAGCTTAACTTTATTGAATACTTACATTTAAATCAGATATACTACGATTGTGACTCCCTATACTGAATTGAACCTTGACACCCGCTCTGCTAAGCCTATTCCCACGTAGCATGTTGAAATTGATAATATGCACTTATACCGTATTGATAAACGCCTTCAAAGAATAATTGTGGGTCGAAAAGACACTTACCAAACCAAAACATCTTGTAGCGGCCACATCGGCCTTTGACGGAATGACCAAAACATTATCAATTCTTATAGTACTGATCAGTGTCTGGCAACCAAAAAAAAAAACAGCTAGTGGATCTTGAGGCGTTGAAGACAACTCTTTCTTTAGTTGTGTTTTTTATCTGTCTTACTACTGCATGGTGTGGCAAGTAAAATGAATAGAATTTGCCGTTGATGCTTTTTTCGCATGGGCTTACTTCCTCCATGTGATCTAAATGGAGGTATTCTTCTAACACCCCATCATATTCCGGTATACTGATCTTCAGGGGTTGTGATTGAATTGAGGGCGAGTTCTTCTATCTCCCAAAATTTCCTCAACTTGAGTTGTCACCGCTGTAACTGGTTCTGTAACTAGTTCACTTAGGATCCAACCGAAAATAGTCTTTTGTGTCAGTAGTGTGTTTGAAATTTTCTCAATATCTTCGAATATTATCTGGGGTATGAGATCGCTGCCTAATAGAAGATCTATTTGAGCGGGGTGTCGCAGTTGGGATCTGCTAACTTATGGTGTGAAACCTTTTCCCAATGCTTGCTGTTTATATTGATTGCTTGGAAGCATATTTGTTAGTTGCGTTAAGACTATAGCTTCTGCTTGTATTCCTATATCACCATTTGGGGGGGAAATAGGGTAATGGGGCAGATTTTATTAGAGTTTTGAATTACTCTTCCGCCCATTCCCGTATTTTTAAAGTTGGCTTGTTTTGTTGGTAGTTTTAGCCTATTTTGTGCCCTAGACGCTATGACAGATCGTTGTGATCCTTGGTGAGTTTTGAAAATATTCGATGGAGACGACTGCTGTGGGTAGTAGTATCCTACTTTGAATCTCGCTGTGTAGCCTTTGAGTTTTTAATGCCTTTGAGCAGCATGGTGATTTTTGGCAATTTTGTGGATTTGACACTTTGGGATTTGTTATTGCAACTAAATCCGTGGATCTTTTGATATTTGCGTTGTTTATTTATATGAAGCATAGAATAGTGTCGTTTATGAAAATAGAATCAGTTAAATTTGCTTCCGCACTCTTTATGTATATGCGCATATGACAAACAGTCTTTTTGTTTTTACGAAATTGTTGCGGTCGATAATGTTCAATTTTTTGAATCTCTGGCAAGATTTGAGCTTATGCCCTCGAGACGAGAGCGATTGCGTTTTGAAAAAGTTTCCATACAAATTGTTGTTGCTTTAGCTTGGGGCCTTTGGAAGCTTCTATTGAGATTGTGCTGAATATCTTTTGGTTTAGTTATTTATTTATCTACCCTTTCTGCGATTTCGTACAGGGTAGTAAAAAATTCTTTCATTTGTTGCCACGTGGGAAATATTTTTCTTGATGAGAGCGATTGCTACCACAATAAAAACGACTTTTCTGGTAATGCTGCGGAGCTTATATTTACCAGAATTGGATTGAAGTTTTGGTTTCCTTTAGGCAAGTTCATTAAAATCAGTATTTGCTTATCGACCAATATTCGTTCATTTTTGTATCTTGATTTCAGAGCTTCCCAAGCCATATTGAAATTATCGTCATTTAATACTAACTGTTTTACTATGACGCCTGGTTGACCTTTTGTTTTGTATAGAAGGCGATACAATGGTTTGGGCATTTGATACATAATTTTGGGAGGTTTCGGTAAAAGGCTGTGAATATGTCCCGAAAGGACGGCCATTGTTCATGACCCCATGAAAAATTTCCGTGTCACATGCGGGCACTTTGAGGTGAATGCCTGAACTTGAATACAATTGCATTAATTAATTAATTGGAGGATGGAGTCATGTGTAGAAGTTCACGCAGGTGAGGAAAGTTCTCTGATCGCCATTCACTTGGGAGTGGCCAGATACGATTCTTTTACACATGGCTCAAGCAGCTCACAACTTCCGGTTTTTGACCAAGTATCTTCTGGGTAGCCTAGGAACATCCGTTCGAAGGCGAACTAAAGTGAGAAGGCGAAACATCAGCTCCGCAGGATTGTGCGCTGGGTTTGGGACCCGCCACGTAAATGATGGAATGAAAGGAAGCAACAAGCCTCGGATGAGAGACCCTCCTTTTGATGACGACCATGGAAAACGAAATAAGGACTACGATTTGAGGGCATGCACCTGGAAAGTCCGGACACTTAATTGGGAAGGTGCCGCTGCCCAGCTGGTTGATTTCCTCGTAAAAACAAAGGCTGACATCACCGCCGTCCTAGAAATGCGATGGACGGGTCAAGGACTGGGGCGAGTAGGTCCTTGTGGCATTTAAAACAGTGGCCAAATAAAAGACTAATTCTGTGTAGGATTCGTGGAGAGAGGCTCAGACGCCGAGTACTGTCATTCACCCCGGTATATGAACGTCAAGCTACAATCCACATCAAAGCGAAAGGAGAAAGGAAAGAGAAGGACGATATGACCAAAGATGCCTTATATGAGAGCTTGGAGCACACCTATGAGCGTTGCACCCGCCACGATGTCGTGCTTGGCGACTTTAATGCTAGGGTGGGCAAAAAAGGTATCTTTGGTCCAACAGTCGGAAAATTTAGCCTCCACGAGGAAACATCTCCAATCGGGTTGAGGCTGATCGACTTCGCCGGGGCTCGAAATATGGTTACTTGTAGTACTAGATTTCAGCATAAGAAAATACATCAAGCTAACAGGCTGTCTCCGGATCGAAAATCCTCCAACCAGATCGATCATGTTGTGATAGGCGGAAGACACGTCTCCAGTGTTCTAGACGTGCGTGCGCTCCGAGGTCCTAACATCGATTTGGACCACTATCTTGTTGCAGCCAAGATTCGCACCCGCCTCTGTGCAGCAAACAACGCACGTCAACAAACACAGGGAAGGTTCGACGTCGAGAAGCTGCAATCACAACAGACAGCCGAACGATTTTCTACTCGGCTTGCACTCCTGCTCTCTGAGAGCACTCGTCAACAACTCGGTATAAGAGAACTGTTGGACGGCATTTCAAACTCCTTACGTACAGCTGCAACCGAAACCATTGGTTTTCGGAAACTGCAAAAGAACAGCTGGTACGACGAGGAGTGCCGTGTCGCAGCGGAGAGAAAACAGGCTGCCCACCTCGCAACGTTACGATCGACCACTACACGTGCGGTGTGATAGATACCAAGTTTTGAAGAGGGAAGCGAGACGCATTTGCAGACAGAAAAAGAAAGAGGCCGAAATGCGTGAGTACGAAGAGCTCGATAAGCTGGCCGACAGAGGTAATGCTCGAAAATTCTTCGAAAAACTGCGGCGGCTTACAGAAGGTTTCAAGACCGGAGCATACTCTTGTAGAACACCCAAAGGTGATCCAGTGACCGATGCCCAGAGCATACTTAAATTATGGAGGGAACACTTCTCCAGCCTGCTGAATGACAGTGAACGCACAACGCCAGGAGAAGGCGAACCCGATTCCCCAATCGATGACGATGGAGCAGACGTTCCATTACCCGACCATGAAGAAGTTCGAATAGCAATTGCCCGCCTGAAGAACAACAAAGCGGCAGGGGCCGACGGATTGCCGGCCGAGCTATTCAAACATGGCGGCGATGAACTGATAAGGAGCCTGCATCAGTTTCTTTGTAAAATATGGTCGGACGAGAGCATGCCCAACGATTGGAAATTAAGTGTGCTCTGCCCAATCCATAAAAAAGGATACCCCACAATCTGCGCCAACTACCGTCGGATTAGCCTCCTCAACATCGCATATAATATTCTATCGAGCGTATTGTGTGAAAGATTAAAGCCCACCGTCAACAAGCTGATTGGACCTTATCAGTGGGGCTTTACACCTGGAAAATCAACAACCGACTAGATATTCACCATGCGCCAAATTGTGGAAAAGACCCGTGAAAGGAGAATCGACACACACCACCTCTTCGTCGATTTCAAAGCTGCTTTCGGCAGCACGAAAAGGAGCTGGCTTTATGCCGCGATGTCTGAATTTGGTATCCCCGCAAAACTAATACGGCTGTGTAAACTGACGATGAGCAACACGAAAAGCTGCGTCAGAATCGGGAAGAACCTCTCCGAGCCGTTCGATACCAAACGAAGTTTCAGACAAGGCGATTCCCTATCGTGCGACTTTTTCAACCTGCTTCTGGAGAAAATAGTTCGAGCTGCAGAACTAAATAGAGAAGGTACCATCTTCTATAAGAGTGTACAACTCCTGGCGTATGCCGATGATATTGATATCATCGGCCTCAACACCCGCCCCGTTAGTTCTGCTTTCTCCAGGCTGGACAAGGAGACAAAAGAAATGGGTCTGGCAGTGAACGAGGGCAAGACGAAATATCTCCTGTCATCAAACAAACAGTCGTCGCACTCGCGACTTGGCACTCACGTCACTGTTGACAGTCATAACTTTGAAGTTGTAGGTAATTTCGTCCATTTAGGAACCAGTATTAACACCACCGACAATGTCAGCCTGAACATCCAACGCAGGATTGCTCTTTCCAATGGGTGCAACTTCGGACTGAGTAGGCAATTGAAAAGTAAAGTCCTCTCTCGACAAACAAAAACTAAACTCTATAAGTCGCTCATAATTCCCGTCCTGCTATAAGGTGCAGAGGCTTTGACGATGACAGCAACTGATGAGTCGACGTTACGAGTTTTCGAGAGAAAAATTCTGCGAAAGATTTATGGTCCTTTGTGCATTGGCCACGGCGAACATCGCATTCGATGGAACGATGAGCTCTATGAGATATACGACGACATTGACATAGTTCAGCGAATTAAAAGACAGCGGCTCCGCTGACTAGGCCATGTTGTCCGGATGGACGAAAACACTCCAGCTCTGAAGGTATTCGACGCAGCACCCGCCGCGGGAAGCAGAGGAAGGGGAAGACCTCCACTCCGTTGGAAGGACCAAGTGGAGAAGGACCTGGCTACGCTTGGAATATCCAATTGGCGCCTCGTAGCAAAAAGAAGAAACGACTGGCGCGCTGTTGTTAACTCGGCTATAATCGCGTAAGCGGTGTCTACGCCAATTAAGAAGAAGAAGAATTTATTTCATTGATCAGTAATCGTTGCTTGTGTTTCTTCAAACTGGTCTAAGCAGTTTTCATATTTTGAACAAATTCTACTATTGCGTCATAAGAAGCTTGGAGACGTATCCAAAAATTGTCAAGATTTAATTTTTTGATTTTTAATGCCGATTAAATTTACTGTATATAATCTCTTGTTATTGTTTTTTAACACTTGCTTTGAGCGTGTTGCTTCTGCAGGTGTACATGGACTTTTTTCGTCCGAAATCATTTTTGAAACTTCTAGTAGTTGTGATGATTTATATTCTTTAGAATATGCCTTCATTTAGAAAAGATAAATTAATGAAATAATTTCTCTTAGAGTAAATGGATTCACTTTAAACGAAATTCCTGATTGCAAAGCGAAGTCTCTCGTAAATAAGAAAATTGTAAAACGTTGTTTTGTTTTATTTTGTTTATCGGATGAAATTAAATAGCGCGTTTCGTTTTAATTAATCCCAAAAATAGTTTATTACCGGATTTATTTATTTAATTATAAAATATGCAATGTTTACTTTATTAATTTGTTTTGTGTTTGTATGTATATCTTATAGGGTATACGTATAGACCAGTGGTTCCCAAACTTATTTTTTTTATACTGCCCACATTGAGAATAAATATTTTTTAGCGCCCCCATTTTTTCAACTATTTACAAACCACTATAACTTCAAATTAAATTAATTAATTATTGTGACCTATATATGTATATTAACGGAGAATTCTAAACGAATCTTTTACTATAACCCGCAACTTGAAACCTGAGTGCAGTAGGTAACATACAACGGCGCTTAAGTCTCAGGGTAACTCTTACGGGCTCCACCTGCCATTAAGAATTTGATGATTTGAAGATGATTGAAACTCAACTTTATAGTATTAAAACAAAGAATCTTTTATTAACAATAAAACTAAAATAATCGATCCTTATGTAAAAACTAACGTGAAGGATGAATCTGATGGTGTTTAATAAGTTTGTTAATATCAGGATCTAATTTACTCAAGAACAGCCGCAAGTCGCCACGTTCGGTAACAAGCAAACGATTTCTCTTTTTAGTAAGCAGTGTTGTCACAGCACTAAATCCACGTGCCCACAAATATGACGATGGGAATGCTATCAAGAATCCTTGAACGATTGACCACAAGCCGGAGTACAATTGCGGGATCGGTTTTTGTAGCCAAAATTCTTGGTAACCATTTTTATACTCTCGCAACAATGTTGCTAAGGAGAGTATTATAGTTTTGTTCACATAACGGTTGTTTGTAAGTCCTAAAACTAAAAGAGTCAGATATAGGGTTATATATACCAAAGTGATCAGGGTGACGAGTAGAGTCGAAATCCGGATGTCTGTCTGTCCGTCCGTCCGTCTGCCCGTCCGTGCAAGCTGTAACTTGAGTAAAAATTGAGATATCATGATGAAACTTGGTACACGTATTCCTTGGCTCCATAAGAAGGTTAAGTTCGAAGATGGGCAAAATCGGCCCACTGCCACGCCCACAAAATGGCGGAAACCGAAAACTTATAAAGTGTCATAACTAAGCCATAAATAAAGATATTAAAATGAAATTTGGCACAAAGGATCGCATTAGGGAGGGGCATATTTGGACTCAGGTTTTTTGGAAAAGTGGGCGTGGCCCCGCCCCCTACTAAGTTTTTTGTACATATCTCAGAAACTACTATAGCTATGTCAACCAAACTCTACAGAGTCGTTTTCTTCAGGCATTTCTATATACAGTTCAAAAATGGAAGAAATCGGATAATAACCACGCCCACCTCCCATACAAAGGTTATGTTGAAAATCACTAAAAGTGCGTTAACCGACTAACAAAAAACGTCAGAAACACCAAATTTTACGGAAAAAATGGCTGAAGGAAGCTGCACCCAGGCTTTGTTTAAAAATTGAAAATGGGCGTAGCGTCGTCCACTTATGGACCAAAAACCATATCTCAGGAACTACTCTACCGATTTCAATGAAATTCGGTATATAATATTTTCTTAACACCCTGATGATATGTACGAAATATAGGTGAAATCGGTTCACAACCACGCCTTCTTCCAATATAACGCTATTTCGAATTCCATCTGATGCCTTCTCTGTATAATATATGTATACATTAGGAACCAATGATGATAGCGGAATAAAATTTTACAAAAATACGGTATTTTAAAAGTATATAAATGACGTATAATGAAATCTCGATTATCACTTTATCATGCGAGAGTATAAAATGTTCGGTGACACCCGAACTTAGCCCTTCCTTACTTGTTGAACTTGATTTTTATTTCCTCGTTTGCTGTCAATTCCATAAGTTCTTCTTCCAGCTGAGGTGACATTGCTGTGTTGACATTTGAAAACAGATGCAACACCCAGTCTGATATTTCCAAGTTCAAAATGTCCTGGTATCGTTCGGTGAAGTCAATGCGGAGGTTTCCCAAATGTTGGCACTAGGCAAACAATTCGTCGTTACTGCATGATACTGATAAATTCGAAAAATTGTGATACTCAAATAAATCTGCCCAGATTATTTTTGTGTAGAAGCAGTTTGGCTACGAAAGCAGCAACGACGTTTTTTGTTTTAATTAAATTTAGTTTATCGCCTTGCAGTTGGAGATTCATGGCGTTGAACAATTTATACAGGTCTGTCATGTAAGCTATATCATTCTTTGATGTTATGAGCTTGTCTTGAAATTCTGTATCTTTAGTTTCCAAGAACTCTATAACAGAGTCAAACAGGTTGTAGAATCGAGTCAGACAATTGCCTCTTGATAGCCAACGAACTTCAGTATGAAACAACAAACGATTGAAATCCTCGTCATTAGTAACACAAATCTGATGAAATAATCTATCATTCAAAGAGCTGTTGCGGATTTTATTGACTGCTTTGATGACATATTGCAGTGATTGAAATAGTTTCTCACTTAAGTTTCTAGCAACTTAATGTTGTCTATGAATAACGCAATGTACACCAAGGACATCTGGAATTTTATTTTTTAACTACGCTATGTAGCCTTTATGGCACCCTGTCATAGCCGGAGCGGCATTCGTAGCAACTGAAATAATATTTTTCAAAGGAATTTCTTTCTCATCGCAAAACTTTTCCAATATATTGAATATGGTTTCGACTTTTGTATCGGTCTCTAAATTTCTATCAAATAATAGTTCTTCACATATTTTCTCATCTTTAATAAAACTAACGTAAGACAACAACAATGCTTCATTATTTGGTAAAGTAGACTCATCCAGCTGATCGTACAATGATTCTTCAATGTTTTCAGCCATTTCATCAATTCGTCTTTGCAGAGAATTATTACTCAAAGGAATTTTTCGGATAATATCTGCGGCCGGTTTATGAAGCACGGTAGTTATTACTTCATTTATTGCTGGCAATATTAACCCTTCTTCGATGTTATGTGGTTTGCCTTTTTGAGCAATTAACAAAGAGATATTGTACGAAGCTCGAAGTCCGTCGTCATCTTGCTTAGCAGCCGCCGAAAATAGTTTTGCTACACTTGGCTGAGTATGCTTTTTCTCTAGGTCTTGAAAATATGCTACATTCTTGTCTCTCTTTTCTGGATGCATTTTATTCAAATGATCTTGCAGTCTTGAAGGCTTCATTGCTTCATTCGAAAATGTTTTTAGACATAGAAGACACAAAGGCGACGATGGGTTTGTGGGATTTTCAATGAATCCGAATTTAATATATTCCGCACTGTATTGCCATCTCTTCTGTTTTACTTCCGACATTGTTTTGCTTTGAGAAATACGTTCAACTTCGCGAGTAGTGTTAAGGAGGCGTAAGTAATGCTCATCTATTGCGCGCAAAACCACAAAGGAATATAAAATAAATATTACATTGTTTATATAGGAATGCTTGAGCACAATTATTATATAGTAGTCCAAACATATGAATTCTTATTTTTCCTAGAAATACATTTGTAAAAAAGGATCTTTCTCCTTTTCTTATTATCTTATTTTTCTCAGAAATACATTTGTAAAAAAAAGGATCTTTATCCTTTTTTATTTTCCCCAGAAATACATTTTAAAGAAAGGATAAAGATCCTTTTTTTATTTTCCACATAAGATATTTAAGGAGTTCAAAAGCTCAAAACGTGCGTTACATCAGCTACCTACCCGACGTCATTTCGCAAGTGATAAAATAAATTATTCAAGAGCTCAAAGCATTCGCTACATCAGCTCGAACCTTCCTACCCTACACCTTTGCGCAAATGATTATATTAATGGCCACATACAGATTTGGCAATGGCAATAGCAAGACGTTTGACAGTTAGTATTCTATAAATTCTATCCTGTCGAGATGCCCCGGTATGAAACGGAGCGACCGATTGACATGACTTTCATTTTTTCTATATTCAATAAAATAGGACAGATACATATGTATATGAACTACGCGGAGAGAAATATAGAACCCAGTTTGAGCAATCTTTTAATTCATATTAGTTGATGTTCACAAGTTGTTGTTGAAAGTCGAGAGCTCATGTAGTCGTTGTCTAAGAGGCCTTCTAGCTAAATAAAATTACAAATCACCCCCCAGGCCTCTACACAACGCCCCCATTTTCTTTCTGGGTCTCTTACCGCTTCCCTTGACACCTGCAGCGCCCACAAAGGGGCGTTATCGCCCACTTTGGGAAAGACTGCTATAGACGAATCCATTTGTATGTACTTGTACTTATTGCAAATGAGTGCTGGCATAATACATATGTATCTACCTTCAGCATCTACTGTGCTGCAAATACAAACATACGTGGATATCATCAGATAGCAACATCATCTCATTAGCGTGCGAATCACTATTTCAAGTGATCAAAGCACTAAATTCGTAGAGGTTGCCCCTAAAGAAACTTAAATCAAATTATAAAAACAGAAAAAAGAAAGACTTATTAGGCACAGATTTCCACTAATTTGAAAAGGTCAGTATAACAAAAACCCCACAGATTCAATGGAATGCGATAACAGATCAATTCTCATATACAATTGAGTCAATATCTGCAATGTCCGCCATAACTAAACCCCAAATACTTTTCTCGGCTGAAATGAGCAAGTAAACCCTGTGCGTTTAACAAAATGGTTTCAATTTGCTAACAACTTACATACTATTTTGGAAATTAGAATTCTTCGATGGGTAAATTTCGCCCCTAATCAAAATGTAGAAAAACATGGCTTCTGTGATGCTTCTGAAATGGCCTATTCAGCAACAATTTACGTACAGAGTGCGATTACACAATTACCTTACATCTTTTAGTAGCAAAATCCAAAGAGGCTGCAAACCACGTGACCTCATCAACACTACACTTTGGGGGAATGGTACGTGGCTCACAAAAACTTCAGATGAGTACGATATACTACTCCGATTTTCATCATTCCCGAGAGCACTAAGAGTAATTGCTTACATGTTTAACACGTTCCACCCGCCGCATTTTATCTATGTTTCTATACATTGTGTGCACAAGTTTGTCAAGTTGTTCGTATAACGGCACTTTTCTAATTATTTTGTTTTAGAAAGAGCTATAGAAAATACATTTTATTTCTAAATGTTGAAAACGCCTACAACAAATATAAATTTATAATTCCCCAATCCATTTTTTTCCACGGTCCACGCCGCCAGATAAGCGCAGTGCCAGTGGACCACCGCCGGGTAGAAGGTGTTAAATTTACCTAAAGGCTTAAACAAAAAACGAAAAGAATATCATATGATCCTTACGCACAACCAACGCATTCCGACTTGCCACATGCCAAAGTCAGTTTTATCATATGCCTAAACTTGCTATTTCAAACAAGAGAAATCAGAGTAGCTCGAGGGATGAGACCTCTCGAAGCTCTCTTCTCGTCTTAAATCCCGTTTCACTTATTTATTTCTAATATATCTCCATCAGTTTACACTGCATGGTGAGCATCGGTTGATGCAAAAAATATTCCGACAAGAATTGTATATACCGCGACTAAAGTCACAAATCAAAAAGACAATTCTTATGTGTAAACTATGTACTAAGTACAAACACAAAATACGTACGCAGATCATAGCAGTTTACCACGTGAATGCTGCAATTATGTTCTACCCTTTACCATTAGTGGGGTTGATTTTGCTGGACCTTCCCAGATGCACCACTATACGAATAAGGAGCAGTGCTTCTCCATAAGGACAGTGTAAATTAAAAGTACCCTGTACAAGGAGTAGCAAGATTACAGAAACTGAAGAACATTACCATTCCTTCGAATTTGAGGTTCTTGCTATTATCGCTGCCTTATATCAATGACTAGTGTACCTACTAAATTTCCATTTTTCTTTTCAAACCTATTGTATGGATAATAGTGTTTTTCTTCTTCGTATAACAACAGGGGTTTCACGAGGCAATGCCCAAGTTGTTAGCGAAGCTTTGTTCAGATAAGCTGAGCAGCTCGTATAAGTTTGTAATGGAAGTTCAAGTTACACTCAATAATACATCTTTTAGGAGTACTAAAGTATCGCCTTTAAAACTATTGACTAATCGATAAGCGGATCAGTGAAATACTTGAGCTAAGCTAACTCGTAGACAATGAGGCTATTGAGGAGTTCAAAATGACAGACACTCATTTAAGAAAGCGCATGAGGTATCATGACATTCCATGAAGAAATATACGTAGCTTTAACTCGCAACCATTGACTATTTCGGACGTACCATGACACATGTCATATTTAATTTTTAATGTGAAATTTTCGAGAAATCGATTTTTTTTTTTTGCATTATTGGATAGTATACCATTCACTGTAATAAACATTTTCTCAAATTTTGAAATCGAAATTCAAGTTATTACGGTCGCTACAGCGTTTCTTGTGGAAAGAGAATAGAGTGGGAAACGTAGCGACTCCAACCTCAACGTCAAACGCATCTTTTTCAGAATGGTGTTTTTCAAAACGGTTTCCACTCTCAAAAGAAGAGTCTTGAAGATATCTAGTCATTCGCTATTGCGCTATGGAAGCTTTTATTTTTTTTTTTTTTAACTTTTTATCTATTTCTATGAAAACGTACATAACGTCATAAAAACCGGTCGATAGATTATTTGTTTGGTTATTCATAGGCCACAGAAAACTGGTGCAATGGTCATCACTTGCTTTACATTACAAACGGAATTTTCTTTCTCATAATTTTTTTGCAACATTTATGTATGTAACGTAATATATTCACATTATCTTTTTGGTAAAAAGCTTATATATGGTTTATATATATTTTATATTGTTATACTTTGTATAATTTACAATACAAAATACATCAATTTACTAATTCCTGATATTCACACAATTTATACATACATATGTAATCTTATTTAACAATATTTTTTAAAGTAATTAATTTAGAACTATTAGTATTGAGTAATTTAAATATTGCATACAAATTCGGCTTTGGCTGATTGGTCAAGTTTCATCCATTTATCGAGTAAAGCCGCCCAGAACGTTCTCGGTCTATTAAGTCAAAATCACAACATTTAAATCGTGCACACCACTCTTAGCTTGCAAGCTCAGGCATGTTCACCATAAACTTCCACCAAAATAGATGATTTTCGACCATATATTATCCAACTTTTGAAACATTCAAAATAACGGTGAAAAGCTGATATGAGAAAATTAACTTGTTGAACATACATATGTATAGTTCTATTTAAGATGCTCCCTGCCAACCATGAGCGGGTAAAACACCAGATAATTACCGGGTAACATGGTGGTAAACGTGGTGGTAAACATATAGAATGTTTCTTAAGCCTGGCAGATATTTTACCTACTCACGTACGTATACAAATGATCAGACATCTTTGTTGCGCTCATTCAGCAGTGTCATATAAAAAAGTATATCTGTCCTGCTCTAATATCCCCAATCGAAGGCTGATTCAGGGTTGCGTTTTCTCTTTTTAAATAGCTGATGCAGGGTTGCATTTTTTAATTCCTACTTTTAAAATTTAAAAGAAAACTTTTTAATTTTTAAAATTTTTATTTTATTTTATTTTTTACATTTTTACATAAAATTTATTATAATTTGTATATAAATAAAATGTGTTTAATTTAAAAAATAATTAATATCTGAAAATATATTAATTAAAGAAAGGAATTATTACAACCTGAAAATAAAAGAGTGTAAAAATATTATAAAACACAAATACCTGAAAATAAAATAAAGATTATTAACACCTGAAAATAAATAATAATTACATTGAATTTGTAATATCTAAAAGAAAAAGAAAGATTAATTGTATAAAATGATAATAATATCTGTAAAAAAGATTAATATTATTTGAAAGAATAAAACATATTAAATACAAATAGGATTTACTCTGAAAGCAAAGATTAATTTAATAAAAATAGTGATAAAATCTGAAAAGAAAGAATAATTAAATAAAAATCATAATAATATCTGAAATAAAAGAATAATATTATCTGATTATTTAAAATATAAAGCAAACATTTGTTTTCATATATTATTTTGGATTGTGCAGGCCGCCTTAAACGCATAAAATACATATGTACATATACGTATGTATGTAGGTATTTATTTTTGCGTATTATATTGGACTGCGCAGTCCAATTTCAAAGTACACACACTTTTTTCACATACTTACTTAACAATTGATATTTGCCGCTTCTGATGATATAGCTGCTGCTGCTAATTTCAACTTCCAATGCTACAAAAATAAATGAAGTAATTAGTTTCAAAATATTGTTAAAAAATTATATAAAATTCATTTACTTACCTTCTTGTCGTACGAGCCTCCTTTACGATGGTACGATCACGAACGACATGCGGCTTTTAATCGTGTTTTTATTACCCTTTTTGGGATTTTCTATTGTCACTATTGACAATAATGTTTTCTCCTTCTCACTCATTCAAATAAATCAAGAGATGAAAGAAACTTTTTTTCATCGCATTTAGGTAAACAAAAAATAACCCGAAAATGTGCGTTGGTGTTAGTGTATAGAGAAAAAATGTGTAGTTGTATTGGAATATTTGTCTCAAGCGGGTAGCCGTGGTTGGCAGGGCTTTTATGCGATTATTAACTAATCGTAAATAGTTATGTATATTCAATTATATTGAGCATTAATATACACATACATTTTCAATACGCATACCCACAAAAGTCTCTAGGACATGATAATATTACCACAAAAATGCTAACTGAATTACCAAATATTGATGTAGAAGTGTTCTCTTTGCTCTTCAATGCCATTCTGGCTCTCGGATACTCAGTGGCGTAGCTGCAACGGCCAAGGATGTTCTGCCGCCTCCCTTTATCTACCTACCTACAAGTTTCAAAATTCTCACAATACGGTTTACGAGGTAAATTTACAAGACATCTTATTAAAAGCCATAGAAAAAACCCATTTTCGCCCTAAATCTTGTACACTTTTGACACAATTTGCAGGAATTTTTGCCCGAATTGGAGTTTTTAAATACCATTTTTGAAAATTCGGAGAAATAAAAGTAATTGTTACATTCAAAGCATAGAGTAACTGTGAGAGTGACACGTCGCTAGACAAAGCTAGAAAAGTGCATCTTTAAGTTCTATCACTATTTTTAAGAAAGATATAAGCCAAAAGATATAAGACAAATTCAAAGACTGAAGAGTATTCGAGTAAAAAATAATATTTTTCATTGTTATTCTGATTATTACATTGTGAGTGTACAACTCTTTATCTTTTATAATAAATTTTGTAAAAAAAATTGTTGAAGTAATTTTATGAATATTAAAAAACAGGGAAGGTCGTTTTGCCGCTCCAAGACGTTGCGCCCGGGCCGACAGCAGATATTCAAACGGCTAATAATGTATTGACTTCTACTTTGGTAGATGACACAGCTTTAGTGAGACGTAACAAATGCCACATTATAGCATCAAAAATATTAGCGGAGCACTTGAGTTCTGTCGAAGAAAACTCCAAACTTAGCATAGATAACAAAGTGCTTTTATATAATACGGTCATAAAGCCGATTTGGATGTATGGCATTCAACTGTGGCGTACGACCTGTGCAACTAGTACGCAAATTTCTTCACCAACTTGCCACCGCTTTCAATACAACTATGTCGTTTGATTAAGGAAATGTCTAATGATCGTTTGGCACACAACTGTGGTTAATTTTGATTTGAAGTATATAAAGTCTAGCACCCTCAGTGTTGAGAAATTCTCCCGCGACTTTAATGAATATGAATAATTTTGTAACAAATAGATACATACATATGTATCTCTATTTGTATTTTGGTGATCATTAAAATAACTAAATAAATGAGTTAAGCATCCCCTCACTCTATCTGGGAAAAACCAACACACCCTAATATATTACACTTAAGAACAACATCACACGCAACAACTGAGAAGAACATGCATCAAGACACCACTTATACGGACAGCAGCAACTAACAAAAGGACTGGATCATGGCACTCAACTTTCACTTTTTTTTCGCATATTCATATCTATCGACAACAATCCTGCCCGCTACGCCCAGCCTTTTTAATAAAAAATCCTCTGGATACTGTTTCGTCCGCTCGCCGTGGATTTTAATCGTACATTCGCACGTAGCGAGTACCTTTACGTGAAGACACAAAAAAAAATAACACCAACTCATCATAAGAGAAATAAATACAATTTACAATAGCAAATGTGTAAGTACAGTGCAGTGCAGTACCACAAGAAAAAAATAGATGTATATATACATATGTACATTAGGGTGTGTCATTCTGAGACAACATTTTTTTTCAACTGAAAACCAGGCTAAAAACTTTCGAAAATGTGAAAAAGAAAGTCACTCAAAGGATGAGCTCTTAATATTAATATTAAGAGGTGCCTATTTCAAATTTTCTGTTTTGCAAATATTTTACGAACTAAAAGTAACATGCGCGAAATCTAAACACAGAACAAAAATAAATAAAATAAAATAAAACAAAGAAAAGAAAGTGGAGTGCAGTACTCTACAAATAAATATGTATATGTACATACATTCGTATACATACATATGTAAATACTGAAAACGTGAACTGACAAACAAAAACAAATTACAAGGAAAATCAAAATATAAATAACAGTTCCAACAAAAAAAAACAACAGAAAGAATATCAGGCGCGAAACCTAAAAACAAAACATAAATCGAGCGCGAAATCTAAAAATGCCTAAAACAATAAAACACAACAAAAATAAAATAAAACAACAAAATTCAACAAAAATACACAAAAACGGAACAAACGGGCGCGAACAATTATAACAAATATACAAATACCTGCCAAAAAAGTATCGAGAATTCTTCATTTCCCCCCTCGCCCGAATGGAATGTACATACAAACAAAACAACAGCGCAAGGTGGTAGCTGGAGCACAGAAAGCATAAATGCATACAAAAAAAGCCCCTGAAGGAACAAAGTGAGCATATTCAATCCAATGTTCCAATTTGTTATATGCATATACATATGTATAAAAAAAAACAAATTGCTGATTTATATACTATTATAAAATCGGTAATCAAAATCCGTTTTAACATCACTATAAAACGGTTGTCAAACTTTTAAGGTCCAAGTTTAATTTACGTGAAAAACCGATAAAAATTTGGTATAATATATATTATCTAAATAAACATAAATAAACCTTATTGCATTCAAACGCAACCACTTAAAAAACAATAAGCAGGATTGCAAACACTAAATAAGCAAAGGAATTAACAAAACAAAAAAAAAAAACAAAGCTAGAGAGAAAAATAAAACATACTTGCATATATGCATATTGTCATACTTTTCTATGCATAATTTTACATATATACATACTTCCTACATATACATATGTTGATCCCAACAACATTAAAAAAGTGCATAATAAATAATTGACAAACATACATAAAGTGCACATGGGAGCACTTCGCTTTTGCGCTCTCTTCCCATACATACATATGTATGTATATACTTTTAATCATACGGCATAAAATCTGCCTGTAATTTAATATCCTACACCAGTGCCCGGCATTTCTTAGCACAATTGTGCAAACTAACTTCACACGTACGCTTACGTTCATCGTTCAGTCCAAGAATGATAGAATATAAGATTTAGACACTAGTTTACCGTTAGTTTTTTTCGGTTTAGCTCGTTACAATTCTTACAAAAACAAATCCATTGTGCAACAATTTCGTGACGTAACAGTTTTGCGTTGAGAAGAAATGCATACAAATTGTAAACAGAAAAGTAAACACTTTCGGAAATTCCCAAAATAATATTAATTCATTCGTCTATACAGGAAAAATTTCAGTGGAATGTTTAGAATATTGTTGCGAGAAAAGATATAAGTAGTTTTAGGCACATCCACAATAAATAGAGTAGCATGTGTGGAAATTGTTCAAATGAAGAAAACCAGTGAAAGTGTACTGTTGTATTTATTTAAATTTCTAAGCATAAATATATTAATTTTTTAAAATGAAATGTGCAGTGGCTTGTTGTAATAATTATTATGCAATTAAAGGATCGAAAACGAGTTTTTTCAGTTTTCCGTTCGATTTAAAAGTTGCCAAAAATGGGTGTTATTTTGCAAAAAAATGATATATATCTATATATATACTAAATCCTCTTTAACAATTCACAATTTTCACAATTCTTTTATCATAATTTCATACATCTGATACATCTGAACTTATAATATATGTATATAGTTATATACAACACAAGAAACGTCTTCTCCATTTGAATCACAACTTAATAGACAATTTTTTTATCAATAGGCCGATATATTTCTTTAGGAATTATTCAAATCTTTTCACTCAACAATATTCAATCGCTTCACTAAAACTTTTCATTAGAATCGAAAGAATTAATAATATTTTGCGAATTTACAAAAGTGTTTACTTTTCTGTTTACAATTTGCAAGCCATTTGACAGTTTTTCACTCTTGTTCTTCTCAACACGGAACTATGACGTTTCGTAATGGCGGTCGTCGTAATCTTATATTCTATCATTCTTGGTTCAGTCGTTGTCGAGCCAGCAACGAATTAACATCACGCAAGACTATAGCGCAAAACCAAATATGCCCTGCGAGAAATATTTTATGATTCTAAATGCCTTTGGTGCCATGCAATGCCTTTTATGTTCCAAGTCTTTTAAAGATAATAGGGAATACGAGTATATCCTTAAAAGGCATTTTGTTAATTTTCATTATACTATTAATTATTTAGATTAGATGCTTAATTTTAATTCCAATTTGTCACTGGGCTACTTTTTTTCGTGCTCACCAACACAGTGACAGATCCTCTTATGCCGACCACTGTCCTCCACCGAGTACTACATGCTACTTTATTAAAATTCCTTAAATAATACGGTAAAATAACACTGTTTATTTTGGTAATAGGAAATAATTATTTAAACTAAAACCAATAAAAATCATTTGAACAAAATAAAGAAATCAAATAGATATTGGTACATATAAAATTGTGTGTAACTATATACATATTTATCCAAAGTCCACATTTGCAAATATTCAGCAATACCCTTGTCCTTTGTCAAACAAAAACAAGAAGGACTGCACAAAACGTTACGGCAAATACTTTGCACACATAGTACGTTAGCACAAACAATTCGTGCATATTTATCTAAATAGCGCATTGATCTCTTCAACGAGCTCTCAACTGCACAAAACATAAGCACATACCAGTCCAAGTATTAGGGTGTACCTAAATACAAATCATTCGGACATCAAACATTTTAATTAATAAAAATCACGGTTTTTAATAGCAATTAAAAATTCGAATATATTTTCGAACTAAAATATATATATATATATATATATGTAAATAATATTATTTTGCAAAAATGGTTAAAAACAACAATAATCAAAATACACCTGCAGGAGCTACACGCCCAAAACAGGTTGCTAAGTTTATTTCAGGAAGTGACAGTTTAACACGATACTGCACTAGATTTGCCTCTTCACCGATTCAAGACATCTGAATCGGTATAAGAAATCAAAATTATAAATCTCAACAATTTTTGGACATGAGTCCATGACGCCAAAGTAGAATCTGACGATTCAGATCTACCACAAAATTTTAAATCATCGGCTTACGATATTAACGAAAACTGCTTAGACCAATATGAAGAAACGAAAGCTATGATCTCCGATCAATTAAAGCTAATTAAAGCAATTGCACCTACTCCAGAGGCAAGTTCGGACATCCACCTCGAGGTGCCCGCATGTGACCCAGAAACGTTTTATGGAGGTTATGAAGAATGGCCGTCCTTCCGGGACATGTTTACAGCCGTATACATCAACCATCCGCAACTATCAAAAGCACAAAAATTGTATCACCTCAGACACAAAACTAAAGGTCAAGCAGGCATAATAGTAAAACAGTTCGCTCTTAATGACGATAATTTCAATTTGGCTTAGGAAGCTCCAAAAGCAAGGTACGAAAATGAAAGAATACTGGTCGATAAACAGGTAACGACACTAATGAACTTGCCAAAAGTTAAGAAAGGAACAAGTGTAGAATTCATCAAACTAGAATTCACTGTTTCAAATTGCTTGTCGATTCTATCGTTACAAAAAATTCCACAGACAGCTGGGACCCTATTCTGGTAAATATATGTACCGCCGCATTACCAGAAAAATCGTTACTTTTATAGGAGCAATCGCTCTCATCACGATAAAAGTGCCCAACGTGGCAACAAATCAAAGATTTTCTCACCACCCAATATGAAATTGCGGAAAGGTTAGAAGAAAAAATAATCAAAACTAAGAACATTAAACACGAGCAAAATGGAAGCTTAAATAGACCCCACGTTAGTAACAAAAAAAATTTAAACAAAAACTTTCACAAAACGCAATCGTTCACAACTGAACAACGAAAACCTACGCCATGCGAACTATGTAAAAGAGGGCATAATTAAATCTTGCGAGAGGTTTAAAAGCTTAAAAATTAACGAACGTAATAACTTTGTCAGGTCAAAAAGACTTTGCACAAATTGTCTATCACATGCGCATACATATTCAAATTGCAAAAGCAAATTTAAGTGCTTATATTGTCATAAAAGACACCATGCAATGCTTCATTATAGCACATATCCCCTCTCACACCAAAAAAGGGCGCATACAAAAAAAACCACGGGTTTAATTGCAAAAGCAAATCCCGAATCCCAAAATTGTAAAAATTGCCAAGAGACACCATGTTGCTCAAAGGCGCAAAAAGCTCAAACGCTGCACAGCGAAACACAAGGTGGACTAGTTACAGAACTAGTTATCATACCAACTAAAGTTGAGATAAAATCAAATCAATACCTTAATTCACAATGAAGGAAATTTCAAGAGATAGGGAAACTTCCCCAAATATTAAATAAAACTCTAGAAGAACAGTATTGTAAGGGCTACTCGAAAGCCACAACCACTCGATCAAATACTGGCCGATACGTCGTACGACTACCACTGGAGACACAAGTTCCCAATAGCCCACATGTTGGTGGAAAAAAAAGTCGGAATTCAATCTAACAATATTAAAAACTCAAATATATGCAACTTTTTGATCCCGCAAGATGGCTTTCACCAAAAATGAAACAAAATCCTGATTCAAAAATCATGAGCTATATGGCGCGCTACTACTTGACAAATTAATGCATTCGCACTTAAACACAATATATAACAAAATTGTTGAAAAGGTCGAAAAATAGACACAGACACAGACTAGTGCCTAATAACTTTGAAATAATAAAAAATAATTTTATTTACACTCAAAATTAAGGTAAAGGGTACACCATATGCCCAATGCGATACTGTGATGCACCTAGACTTACTAAAAGCAAAGGTAGCTCTTATCGCACCTACATAAGCGCTCCTCCTAAGGGTAGTTGGTGGGAATCTGTTGTACATCTTCAACATCCCAGTTAAAAAAATTATAATTCTAAATGAAGCCGTTCGCAATTACCGGCCACTCTCTCGCAAAATCTCGCAATTCCTCAGCTCAAACCTGAGAAGCACGCACTCTGGCCATATTTGAGCCAGACGTGGCGTCGCTATATTTCATAATAATAAATAAAATCACCAACAGTAAGCCGAAATACACGTTACGGCTTATACGTATAACACTAGGCAAATATTCGCCTAGGGGGCCCAGTATGTTTAAATGTGTTAAACATCCCCTCACTCTATCTGGGAAAAACCAGCACACCAAAATATATTACACTTAAGAATAACATCACACGCAACAACAGAGAAGAACATGCATGAAGACACCACTTATACGGACAGCAGCAACTAACAAACGGACTGGATCATGGCACTCAACTTTCACTTTTTTTCGCATATTCGCATCTATCGACAACAATCTTGCGCGCTACGCTCAGCCTTTTTAATAAAAAATCATCTGGATTGGATAATTGTACATTCGCACGTAGCAAGGACCTTTAAATTTTTTACATATTTTGTCATTAAGTGTAAAACAACAAAATTACCCTTGCTAATTAAATGATCAAAATTATTATTATTTAACATAAAATATGGCATTTTTTCTTGCCTCCGTTTAATCAGTTATCACGCACATTTGAAATAAAAATATCGTATCACTTAAATGTTTAGTATACAAGATAATTTATTAAGGAAGTATTTAACTTTATACTAGTGTTTCCTTTCTTAAAATTGTTTCGGTAAATTCGAATGTAGAGGAGGTAGATTGCGCACCAGATCGCTGCTATCGAAATTCAAAATGTAGCGTGCAAGACGGGTGTTGCAAACGGGAAGTGTATCAAACAAAAAAAAGGTCAAACAGCGATGATCCAATCCTTTTGATAGTTGACATCTGCTGTAGTGAAAGCCAATGTGTCCCCTCGTGTGGTGTATTAGTGAAGATGTGGTGGGCAGTATTAGGGTGTGCCATTAGTTTTTCCTTGTAGAGTGGGTGGATGCTAAACTCATTTAAACATCCTGGGCCCCTATGCGAATATTTTGCCTAGTTTAATATATATAATGTGAGACATTTATTTCGGCTTACTGCTGATATAGTGGCAGCGGGCGCAGAATATTACCTGTAAGAAGCGATTTTTGTTGTAATACAAATGTTTATTTTATGTAAATATTGGTGCTTAAGATAGGAATTTGCTTTTGCGTGTTCTGACGACTTTATTATTATACTAAAGTTGTTTGCATTTATTAATTTTATTAGCGGTCATTTACATTTTCTTATTTTATCGGTTTGGCGTACCTGTTGTTTATTATTTGCCTTTTCTGTATTATCGGCAATTGTTTGCATTTTATTTATTCTCGGCTTATGAAGGATAGTAACTCCACTCTTGGTTCAGATATGGAGAGAATGGTTACTCCTTTGCCCTGGAGTTAGGGCTGTGACAATAGAGGGATATTGCGAGAGAGTGGCCCTGAAGTGAGGACGGCTTCGATTCGTAAAGTAGAGAATTGTTCATAATTAAGTTGAAGCTTTATACAGCTGAGTAGATGCGATAAGAGCGACTTTTGCTTTTTGTAAGTCCAGGTGCGTCACAGTATCGCATTGGGAATATAGTGATCCCTTAACTTGCTTTTGAGATTTTATTTATTTGAAAATCTAAGCCTCTGTGGGGCAATATAGTATGAAAAATGTCGATTTTTTTACCTTTTGAGACACTTTTGTTATATTTTATGTTTAAGTGCGTATGCACTATTTGACGTTTAGTATCTCGCCACATAGCTTGAGATTTTTTAAGCAGGATTTTAGTATCATTATTGGCGAAAGCCTTCCTGCGGGGTAGAAAAGTTACGAACAAATATTTGAATTTTTGTATGAGGTTGTCAGAGGGAATCTAACCTTGTTTTTTCTATCTTTATGTGGGGTATTGAAAAATTGTGGCTCTAGCGGTTGCCGATTACGTACCGGCCATTATTTGATCGTGTAGTCGTGGCTTTAGAAAAGTCCTCACAATACTGATCTTATTTCTTTTTATTAATTGGCATAGACACCGCTTATGCGATTATTGCTGAGTTAACAACAACATCGCGCCCCTCGTTTCTTCTTTTCGCTACGTGGTGCCAATTGGATATTCCAAGCGTAGCCAGGTCCTTTTCCACTTGGTCCTTCCAACGGAGTGCAGGTCTTCCTCTTCCTCTGCTTCCCCGGCGGGTACAGCGTCGAATACTTTCAAAGCTGGAATGTTTTCGTCCATTCGGACAACATGACCTAGCCAGCGTAGCCGCTGTCTTTTAATTCGCTGAACTATGTCAATGTCGTCGTATATCTCATAGAGCTCATCGTTCCATCGAATGCGATGTTCGCCGTGGCCAATGCACAAAGGACCATAAATCTTTCGCAGAACTTTTCTCTCGAAAACTCGCAACGTTGACTCATCAGTTGTTCACATCGTCCAAGCCTCTGCACCATATAGCAGGACGGGAATTATGAGTGACTTGGTTTTTGTTTGTCGAGAGAGGACCTTGCTTCTCAATTGCCTACTCAGTCCGAAGTTGCACCTGTTGGCAAGAGTTACCCTTCGTTGGATTTCGAGGCTGACATTGTTGGTGGTGTTTACGCTGGTTCCAAGATAGACGAAATTATCTACGACTTCAAAGTTATGACTGTCAACAGTGACGAGGCTAATCCCACGGTAGTTGGCGCAGATTGTGGGGTCACCTCTTTTATGGATTGGGCATAGCACACTTAAATTGCGATCGTTAAGCATGCTTTCGTCCAACCATATTTTACACAGAAGCTAATGCATGCTCCTTATCAGTTCTTCGCCGCCGTGTTTGAATAGCTCAGCCGGCAATCCATCGGCCTCTGCCGCTTTGTTGTTCTTCAGGCGGGTAATTGCTATTTGAACTTCTTCATGGTCGGGCAATGGAACGTCTGCTCCATCGTCCCTCTTCAACTCTCGGTATCTATCCCATCTCGCACGTGTTGTGGTCGATCTTAATGTTGCGAGGTAGGAAGCCTGTTTTCTCTCCGCTGCGACACGGCACTCCTCGTCGTACCAGCTGTTCTTTTGCACTTTTCGAAAACCAGTGGTTTGGGTTGCAGCTTTACGTAAGAAATTTGAAATGCTGTCCCACAGTTTCCTTATACCGTGTTGTTGACGGCCATATGTGCGCTCCAAGCACTCATAAAAGGCATCTTTGGTCACATCGTCCTTCTCTTCCGTCGCGGCGTGGGCGCAAATCAGCGATATGTTGAAGAACCTCGCTTTGATGCGGATTGTGGCTAGACGTTCATTCACCGGTGTTTATTCACTTATTTGGCTTCCACGACACTTGCTTGATTTGTTTCAATTCAAACTTCAGTTTTCTCTTAGCTAAACACTTTAGATTACTTCAGTAAAACCCACTTGAATTTATTTTGTAAAAAACTTTGAACTTAGTTTGTTAAAGCGCCACTTTGAATGTATTTTAGTCAGAACTGACTTTGCATGTATTTTAGCAACAATCACTTTGCATGTATTTTATCGAAAAATCATTGAATCTATTTTTATTTTGTTTTAGTATAAAATCACTTGAATATATTTTTTGCGAAAAGGAAACCCACGTTGTTGTCAGCACTGCTTGCTACGGACCGCCGAAGAAATGTTATCGCTACGAACGGGAATCGAAAAAAGGCCGTTGCTCGTTACTGCTGATCCTTTTAAGGGCTGCTGAGTGGTGAATACGCTGTATAACTGCATAACTGTATGATGTCGTCTTGTGTGTTGTCTTCATGTGTGATGTATTCGTGTTTGGTGTCTTCATGTGTGGATCGAGTTGGTGTGGTGTATTATCGTCCAAGGACGTGTGTTGAGGGGGGCAGCGCTAACTCATCTAGCCATCCCGGCCCCCCTAGGCGAATATTAGCCTAGAAGTCGTTGCAGTTGCTGCAGCGTGGCAACAACACTGCTGAGGCCAGTCCGAGGCTGTCGACGCCGTGATGATGCCTCATTTCGCCTCGATATGGTTGGAGGAGGGGCTATTAGCCTTCTTTGCCGACCCGGACGGCTGGTCTGCTGCGATCTGCCCTCGGAGCGTTGGCGCATGGCGGCCCGTTTTGGGGTGCGGTGCAGCATAGTGTAGTGTGGCCGGTTGCACAGTTGGCAGAGGGTGACTGACGTACACTCCTGCGTGTTGTATGCCGTCGCCAAACAATTCAGACAGTGTCCGTGCGCCTGAGCAACCTTCTGGCGTTGTAAGGGCTGCATGCCACGGAAAATGCTGCAATGCTGTAGCCGATGAGAGCGCCGACACAAGGGACATCGGCCTCGCGGAGGCTCCGCGGCTGGTGCTGAGGAGGGTAGTAGTGGTCGCGTACCACTACGAGGAGCGGTTGCAGGAGGCCTTTCCGCTGGGCTTCGTGGCGCTGGAGCTGCCCCGGGGCGCGGCACAGTAATGGTGGACCTCACTGTTGACGTTGGCACGCTGGGCATATCCACATCCATATTGATCTGTACGAAGAAGTTATTATAATTACAGGTTTGTTGCATGCAAATTTATATGGCGATTGTGCCACGGTATGTGGCAAGAATGGGTCGTCATGTAGATCGAGAATTGCGGTTAGATTCTTTAGTAGTTTCGATTAGTTTGTTTGCGAGATTATCGATTAAATATTTGATTTTTAAATTTTGTTTACGGGATTATCGGCGGTTTTTTCCTTAATCGGA
Source organism: Bactrocera tryoni (assembly GCF_016617805.1). Taxonomy (NCBI): domain Eukaryota; kingdom Metazoa; phylum Arthropoda; class Insecta; order Diptera; family Tephritidae; genus Bactrocera; species Bactrocera tryoni. The sequence goes on from NW_024396573.1 coordinate 63,261, forward strand.
ATTATCGATTATTTATTTGATTTTTAAATTTTGTGTGCGGGATTATCGGCGGTTTTTTCATTACATCATGGATGATGACACAATCTCCAAGCTTTGGCGCCTTTTCTTGAATCTTCCACCTGTACCTTTTATGAAGGTTCTTCATATATTCTTCCTTCCATCGGCGGCTGAAATCGTGATGGAGATTTTTTATTCTCTCCCGATGATTTAATGGCTCAGGTGTGGCCAGAATGGGTGCTCCTTTGAGGAAATGCCCTGGAGTAAGGGCTGTGAAGTCAGAGGGATCTTGCGAGAGGGTTGTGAGTGGCCGTGAATTGAGAACGGCTTCAATTAGCACTAACAGTGTGGTGAACTGTTCATAATTAAATTTTTAGTTTCCAGCTACTTTTTTGAAGTGGGACTTAAAGCTTTTTACTGCTGATTCCCATAAACTACCCATATGAGGAGCGCTTGGGGGAATAAATTGCCAGTTGATACCTTGGGGAGCATACCTTTGTACAATCTCTGGTGAGACTTGTTTGATAAAATCCACAAACTCCTTTTCAGTGGCTCTTTGGGCTCCAATGAAGGTTTTACCATTAGCGCTCATCAGTTTTGATGGGAAGCCGCGTCGTCCGACGAAGCGAGCGAATGCCGCGAGAAAAGCCTCCTTTGTCAGATTCGTACACAGCTCGAGGTGCACTGCTTTTGTCGTAAAACAGACAAAGACAGCCACATAGACTTTCATTAAAGTGGGGGACCTTAGCATGGACGCCTTTATCTGAAAAGGCCCAGCAAAGTCCACACCTGTAACTGTGAAAGGCAGAGCGAAGTTGCAGCGTTCCGGTGGAAGTGCTGCCATAATCTGTGTTCGCAACTTCTGCTTGTGCATAGTGCAGATCTTGCACATGAAAATGCATTTCTTTATTTGGGGCTTAAGACGGGGAATATAGAACTCTTGACGGACTATATGCTGCATTAGGCGATATTCAGCGTGATGGTAAGATTCTGGGTGAATTCCCTTAATTCTATTTTTGAGTCGCTCTATGAACTTAAGCATGTAGGCGATAACTCGAAGGGCACGAGGGAACGATGAAAATCGCTCAAGGATGTCATTATCATCCAATGTTGCGTGAAAGCAGTCGATTTTTCGAATTTCTGGGGCAATTATATTGCGCATTGGCGATTTTGGACAAGAATAGGGAGATTCTGTTAACCATCGGGGGCCATTCCACCAGAGGGTGGTGGTGGCAAGGTGCAGCGGCTTGCACCCTCTTGTACCTAAATCGGCAGGATTGTCAGCACTGGCTACGTGTCGCAAAGTGGCTGACCCCACTAGGTCAAGTATTTGTGACGTACGATTAGAAATGTACGTTTTCCTTGCGTGAGGTGGTTTTTCCAACCAGGCTAGAACTATTTCAGAATCGGACCAGATATGCAGTCTGTATTTCTTCATGTTTAAGTGGGTCTGCACCATGGAAACAAATTTTGCGAGTAGTAGGGCGCCACAGAGCTCAAGTCGAGGTAGACTTAGTGTTTTTAGAGGAGCCACTTTAGCTTTAGCTACTATCTAGTAGTTGTGGCTTTGTAAAAGTCTTCACAATACTGATCTTCAGGGGTTGTGACTGATATGGGGGGAAGTACTTCTAATTCCCAAAGTTTTTTCAACTGTGAATTGAGATACTCGTTTGAGACTTCCTCAACTTGAGTTGTCATTGTTGTGACTGGTTCCGTAAGTAGTCCACTTAGGACCCATCCGAAAATGGTATTTTGCGCCAGATGTGTATTTGTGATTTTCTCAATACCTTCGAGTATTTTCTGTGGTATGAGATCGCTGCCTAATAGAAGATCTATTTGAGCGGGTGTGTTGCAGTTTGGGTCTGCTAGCTTTAGGTGTGAAACCTTTTGCCAATGCTTGCTATTTATATGATAGCTTGGTAGCATATTGGTTAATTGCGGTAAGAAACTAGCTTCTGTTTGTATGCGCTTATCCGCTTTGGGGGAAAAGAGGGTAATGGGGCAGAGTTTATTAGAGTTTTGAACAACTCTTCCAGCCATTCCCGTGATTTCAAAATTGGCCAGTTTTGATGGCCTAGACCTACTACTGTGGTTTTCGCTATGTAGCGTTTGGGGTTTTTAACGCCTTTGAACAGCATGGTGCTTCTTGGCAGTTTTCAGAATTTGTTGTTGCTCTTTTTACGTTTGCGCTGTTTGGGGGTGAGCTGGAATAATTTGTTATATGTAACATTGAATGATGTCTTTTATGGCAGTAAACGCTATTAAATTTGCTTTCGCATTCTATAAGCGTATGCGCATGTGACAAACAGTTGGTACATAGTTTTTTCGTTCTAACGAAATTGTTTCGATCGCTAATATTCATTTTTTGGAATTTTTCGCACGATTTGAGCTTGTGACCTCCTCTACAAAGTTCGTATGACGTTTGTTTATATTATTCGGATGCGCACGATTGATTCTTAAAAAAGCTTCTATTGAAATTATTGTGGCACTTGCTTGGGGTCTATTGAAGCTTCTATTGAGGTCGTTTTGAACGTTTTTCGTTCTGACTACTTTCTTCGCTATGAAAGCGATTGCTCCCACAAAAGTAACGATTTTTCTGGTAATGCAGCTGTGCATATATTTACTCAGAATTGGGTCCCAATTATCTGTGGAAATATTCTATGTCGATAAAACCGACAAACAATTTGAAACAGTGGATTGAAGCTTCTTTATGAATTCTTCACTGGTTTCTTTCTGAATTTTTGGTAAATTCATTATTATCGTCATTTGGTTTGTATCTGAGGTGATACAATTTCTTCGCTTGTGATAATTTAGGATGGTTTATGTAATAACACAGCTGTAAACATGTCCCAGAAGGACGGCCACTGTTCATAACCACCATGAAATATATCTGTGTCGCATATTGGCACTTTAAGGTGAATGCCTGAGCTCGCCTCTTGGGCTTGTCTTTGTGGCAGCTTCTACTCTCGGTTGTGACTAGGTGCAATTGATTTTATTTTGTTTTAGTTGATCAGAGATCATGGCTTTGGTCTCTTCGAATTGGTCTAAGCAATTTTCGTATTTTGAGCAAGCGGAGGATTTAAAATTTTCTGGTAGATCTGAGTCATCAGATTCTACGGTTGCGTCATATGCCACTTGGAGACGTGTCCAGAAGTTGTCAAGATTTTTTTTTGTTAATTTCTAATACCGATTCAGAATTATCTTGAATCGGTGAAGATGAGAATCGAGTGCAGTATCGAATTAGACTGTCACTCTCAGAAATAAATTTGGTGTATGAAATATCTTTCACCCTTTTTTGTTTTGTAGCATTTTCCTTTGAGCGTGTAGCATCTGCAGGTGTACACGGACTTTTTTCGTCTGAAATCATCTTTGGAACTTTTAGCAACTGAGTTGTTTTAGATTCCTTTGAGTCTGAGCTCATTTAAAAAATGTATAGAATAAATCAAAACGTCTTAGTGAAAACTAGACTTGTAGATGTATAAGATGTAGTTTCGAATATAAACAGTTGAATAGACTCTTTGTATATAAGAGTTTCAAAAAGAATCAATAAAACCAATGGCTAGACGAGAACTCTTTTAAGTAAATAAGAGTTTCGTACGAAATTGATATAACGATAACGTTCTACGTATTTGATAATATGTGTAATCGCGAACTCTTTTAATTTAATAAAAGTTTTGAAATCGCTTAAATTTGATTTAATTATTTATTAATGACCGGAAATATTTTATGTATTTTATTTTTCTATGTATATTTCTTTTATATATGTATATTTTATGTTCAAATGTCCAATAGGGTATACCTATAAGTAGATATTTTGTTTATTACGTGATAATGACTGCTCGTTTTAGAGATCACTGCACTTTGTACATATGCATGTATGTACATATGTATTACGGTTTGATTTGTTTTACACAATCCTGCTTGTTTTGTTGATCAAACCAAGGGGTATTGTGGGATATGTGCCAATATGGACTTTGAATATATTGTAAACGCAATCCTGCTTGGTTTTGTTTGCCAAAATCCAAGGGGTACTGCGGGATATATGCCAACGTGGACTTTGAAGCACAATGCGTATTTACATATATGACTATACACGAATGCACAAATTTTTAATAAATTTTCCGCCAGTATTAAATTTTGTATGCTTTAATTGGGAAAAAATTTTTATTTTATTTAATTGTACCCTATTTAAATAGGGTATATTCCTAACCAGTAAGGAGAAACCGCGAATAGAAAATTAGAAGAATATTTTCCGCAACTTCAATTGTTTGTGAATATGTTTTTTGTTTTTTTTTTTTTTTAGTAGGAGGAAGCATCGAAAGCCGGAGTGCGGGACTTTAATCCGCTAAACCTAACCTACTCCCACCTTATGTCTCTCCCACGGGAACACTGGACAAAGTATTACTTCATGGGAGAGAAGAAGACGTTTAAGTTCTAAATGTCTCAATTTTGTCATAATTAGATTTGCCGCTCCGCTAACAGCTTTCCACTTTACAGAGGACTCGCACATAAGTGCAGTCAAATTTTCCACCGAGAAACTACCCCCCAGGGTGGTTTTCAACTTTTCCCTTATATCGGGTGATTTTTTAAGAGCTTGATAACTTTTTTTTAAAAAAAAACGCATAAAATTTGCGAAATCTCATCGGTTCTTTATTTGAAACGTTAGATTGGTTCATGACATTTACTTTTTGAAGATAATTTCATTTAAATGTTGACCGCAGCTGCGTCTTAGGTGGTCCATTCGGAAAGTCCAATTTTGGGCAACTTTTTCGAAAGCATTTCGGCCGGAATAGTCCGAATTTCTTCGGAAATGTTGTCTTCCAAAGCTGGAATAGTTGCTGGCTTATTTCTGTAGACTTTAGACTTGACGTAGCCCTAACAAAAATAGTCTAAAGGCGTTAAATGCATGATCTTGGTAAGCCAACTTACGGGTCCATTTCTTGAGATGAATTGTTCTCCGAAGTTTTCCCTCAAAATGGCCATAGAATCGCGAGCTGTGTGGCATGTAGCGCCATCTTGTTGAAACCACATGTCAACCAAGTTCAGTTCTTCCATTTTTGGCAACAAAGTTTGTTAGCATCGAACGATAGCGATCGCCATTCACCGTAACGTTGCGTCCAACAGCATCTTTGAAAAAATACGGTCCAATGATTCCACCAGCGTACAAACCACACCAAACAGTGCATTTTTCGGGATGCATGGGCAGTTGGCCACCAAGATCATGCGATTTAACGCCTTTAGACTATTTTTTGTGGGGCTACGTCAAGTCTAAAGTCTACAGAAATAAGTCAGCAACTATTCCAGCTTTGGAAGACAACATTTCCGAAGAAATTCGGGCTATTCCGGCCGAAATGCTCGAAAAAGTTGCCCAAAATTGGACTTTCCGAATGGACCACCTAAGACGCAGCCGCGGTCAACATTTAAATGAAATTATCTTCAAAAAGTAAATGTCATGAACCAATCTAACGCTTCAAATAAAGAACCGATGAGATTTTGCAAATTTTATGCGTTTTTTTTTTAAAAAAAGTTATCAAGCTCTTAAAAAATCACCCGATACTTGAAAACCGAGGGCAATAAAAGAACACGTGTTCAGAGTCTTCTATACACTCTGTACACGTCGGACAGTATGGACTAACGTCATGACGATATTTGAATAGGTAGCTTCTGAAGCAACCATGCCCACTGAGTATTTGGGTAAGGTGGTAGTCAAGGTCCCCATATTGTCTACCTATCCACGAATGTATGTCCGAGATCAGTCGGTAGGTCCAACGTCCTTTGCATGAAGTTTGCCACCGCTGCTGCCACATTTCAATGCTTTTAATTTTCTCACCTCTTTTTGCTGTGGTAGACATCTCCGACAAGTTATATATTCGCGCGAATTCGTCTCCCTGGATGTCAATCGGTGCCATACTGGCTAGTACCTCAGCAGCGTCATTTGAAATGGTTCGGAAAGCACTTATCACGCGTATTGCTGAAAGTCTATGCACTGTGTTAATCGGTCTAGCATATGATTTTATTTCTAGCGCCTGTATCCATATTGGAGCCGCATACAGGATAACTGAACTTATTACCTTAGCTATTAAACATCGTCGGCTGGAACGCACACAGCCTTTATTTGCCATCATTCTAGATAACGCATTATTTATTTTATTTGCTTTACGCGTCGCATTTTCCAAGTGTTCCTTGAACTTGAGTCGCGAGTCCACTATTACCCCAAGGTACTTCAACTGCGGCTGTGAAGTAATCTCACATTCTCCTATGGTGAGCGATATTTTCTCCTCAATTTTCCTGGAGCTTATGAGCAGGACTTCTGTTTTCTGCTCAGCAAGCTCTAGACTCATGGTAGTGAACCATCTGCGCAAACCATTTATGCTGTCGTTGCATTTGATCCGAAGGTCATCCAGATGTTTAGCCACAGCTACCACTATGAGGTCATCCGCATATGCGATTGTTTTCACATTTTGTGGTTGCGGTATTCTAAGCACTCCGTCGTACATCAGGTTCCATAGCAGCGGGCCTAAAACCGAGCCTTGCGGAACTCCACTGGAGATAGTGTAGCTCTGAGTGCCTTCGTCCGTCTCGAATAGCAATCTCCTATTTTGAAAGTAACTCATAATAATATTTATTAGATAATGAGGAGCGTGTATATCGTGTAGAGCTTTTATTATATTTGCCCATTTTGCAGAGTTGAACGCGTTCTTTACATCCAGGGTTATTAGCGCGCAGTATTTTTTTGTACCACCTTTCCATCTTTTTCCACTTATTGCACATTTCGCAGTGTCGACTACTTCTCTTAGTGCGTCGATAGTGGACCTCTTTCTAATAAAGCCGTATTGTCTCTCTGATAATCCGCCGGCTTTTTGGATTGCTATCTCCAAGCGGTTTCTTACAATGCTTTCGTACCAATTGTGTTGAGCATGCAAAGAGGTCGATAAGATGAAGGTTCTTCTGGTGGCTTTTTCGGCTTTGGCAGTAGAACCAGACGTTGTATCTTCCACGGGTCGGGGAATACCTCTTCTAATATACACGCATTGTACATGTTAACAAATAAACCGGGCCTTAGAGTTATGGCTTCTTTAAGGGCTCTATTTGCATATACCATCTATTCCAGGCGCTTTGGAGTTTTTGATTTTTTCACAATAGCCAATAGCTCGTCTTCTGTGACTAATAGAGGGTGGCTCCGTAGCTTCGTTTCGTCTAATAAAGAAATGGAGGCATGTGTCGGGAATAACGTTTCGACAACATTTTTCATAAATAATGCGTTCTTGGGCTGCTGCGACTTAGTTTGAACTTCGACATACAAATTTTGTATGCCGTTCCCCAGGGGTCTATGTTGGCTTCTTCGCAGAGCTTTTCGAAACAGGATCTCTTACTACGGATAATGGCTGACTTCAGGAGCTTTTTTTGGCATTTAAATGCTTCTCTAAGGCTGATTTCGTTATCACTTCCCTGATTACGCTGTAGGCGGCGTCTAGCTGAGTGACAGAGCTTCCTCAGCTTGGCAATTTCGTCGTTCCACCAGTATACCGGCTTTCGATTGTTATAGTATCTCGTCCTGCGCATAGTTGCATCGCAAGCTGCAACTAGTTCCTTCCGCACAGCGGATACTAATTGGGTTGCGTTTTCGCCTGATGCATTTGCCGTACTCCAGACACTCTCAAAAACGTCAGTATCAAATTCCTTTTGCCGCCAACTTCGTTTTCGGGAGGTATTTCTCGGACAGTGTTCCGTTTCTTGGGAGAACGAGACCTCAGCAATTATAGCCATATGGTCACTATTTGTGTACATATCTGACACCTTCCACAGTATGCCTGCTAAGCGAGTCGTTAACAAACATTAAATCTATTATTGAACCTTTATTTCCCTTTTGAAAGGTATTTTGTGTGCCACTGTTTAGAATCGTAAGGTTTGTTTGACTCAAAAATTCTAGAATGAGGCGACCACGATGATTAGTAATTCTGCTACCCCATGCAGTAGACCATGCGTTAAAATCTCCCGCTATAATTATTGGCGATTTGCTTCTGATTTCTAGGGATAGCTCCAGGAGAAAGTCTTCAAATTCGCTAATTGTTGCACTAGGACGAGCATAACAGCTTACAAAAAATATTCCTTGTATATTCGCCCATGTAAAGCCGTTATGGGTTTCGTTGGAACGTGATGTGAAGGCTTGACCTTTGCAGGCCCATATTGCCGCCTTGCCACTTATATCTTTATTCCAAGTGCTTTCCGAACGTTGAGAATATTGTTCGCTTAATAGAGCGACATCTATGTTTTCTTCTAGCACTGTCTGTTTCAGAAGGTCTTGTGCTGCAGCGCAATGGTTGAGATTTAGTTGCAATATTTTCATTATTTCGTTGCCTTCAACATATCTGCGTATTTATAACAAACCGTACTTAAAACGGAGTGCTCCCCTTTACAGAGCATACAACTTGGGGAATTTGTACATCACTTTGCTACGTGACCTGGGGTTCCGCAACGTGTACAAAGAGAAGACCTATCAATGGGGCTGCAACATTTGTGTGCTATATGTCCAAGTTGGAAACACCTAAAACAACGAGTAATAGGTGAAAATTCCCGGAGGCGACAGATAGACCACCCGATCTTAACTTTACCATACTTGAGTAAAGTTTTGGCATCCTCAGCTCGTAGGCATATAAGGGCTATTTGAGTGCCACTTCGAGTTTTCCGCAGATTTTTTATATTTTGCTTCCCCAGGTTTTGGATCCCACACTCCTTTTGTAATGCCTCACAGATTTCTTCAGGGGTGGTTATCTCGTCCAAGTCTTTGCACACAATGGTAATATTATGGGATTTTGGCTGTATTACGGCCATCTCACCAATAACTCCCTCTAGGGCGCTTTCGAACGTGTCGGCTCTCTTTTCTGCTTGATTTTTTAATTCAATCAGTAGGTCTCCTTTGAGGGTTTTTCTAATGTACCTCACATTTGAACCCAGTTCTTCAAGGCCTTTGTCACATTTTTTTTTCTTCAGGATATCGGCATACGACGCTCCCTCCTTTTTTGTTAAGATAATAGCGTCTGGTTTCGATCTGATTCTCTTCTCGATTGGTTTCTTCTTTCTGACAACGTCTATCCATTTCTCGCCTGCGGTCTTGTCTCCCAAACCGTCTTTGTGCATGAGTTTAGTGACCTCACTATATGTCGCTTGCACTTTGTGGCTCATGTTTTGGGCTTCTTCGTTGGTGGCAAATATCCCAATATCTCGCGTGGTCTCTTCGGTGCATTTTTTCACTTTGAATAGGGGATACCTGCGACGCTTTCCCCACCATGACTCTTTTCGACGGATTCTCCTGCTTTTCATACAAGCTTGTGATGCAGCTTACTAGATCACGCATTGCTTGCTTTATATGTCTCTGTCCGGACATCATGCTTTCGAGCTCTCTAATTTTTATACCCAATTTGCAGAAAATATTGGGATTTTCACTATTCTGAAGCTGCTCAGATTTATCGCCTTTGTCTGTTTGGTCGGCATTTTCACATCTTTTTGCTGATCCAGCAGCGGCGGATTCTTCAAGTTTGCCTTTTGGAGGCGTTCTCAAAATTTTCGAGTTCCTACGAAAAAGATTCTCTGGTGTACATCCCAAACTATTCTCAGAGGCCATAACTTTGCCAGAAAATAGTTGGGAACACCTGTCAGTGGGTACGTTCAGTCCTTTGCCTTAACAAACCTTACTTGTATTTTGTGGGCTGGCAATGCCGTAACCCAAAACAAAACGAATAAGGAGAAGAAGGAGAAACGAAACAAAAACAAAAAACAGCTGGTTGACCAAGTCAAAACGGCAAAAAATAATTGAGTGCACGTTTTGATTCGCTGTTACGTGGGGAAATTCCTATTTAATTTTTATTTAAATTTGCCAAAAAGGGGCAGGTAAGTGCCAAATAAATATATTCTAATGAACCAATTTATTGTACTTATCTAATTTTGTGATTAGCATCCAGTCAAATAAAAGTTCCAGTCTCCCGGTAAGTCTTAGACAGAAACAAGTTTTCTATCGCTTTAAAACACCACAAAATTCTTGCAAATATCCTAGATCACTAAAAAACACGTCTACTTTCACTGATATCCTAAAAAGTGTGCCAATATGATGAATGTATATGCAAATGTATATACATATATGTGTGTTATTTGTATAAATTATGTTATATATTAAGGAGCAAATTATATGTACTGTAGTACAATGTACATAATGGTGTGCCATTTTCAGGCAACCTTTTTTTTCAACTGAAAAACAGGCTCAAAACTTTCGAAATGTGTAAAAAAAAGTCACTCAAAAGATGAGCCCTTAATATTAATATTAAAAGGTGCCTCTTTCAAATTTTCGGTTTTCCATATAAATTACATGGAAAAAAAATCACTTTTTTTGTGGTGGTTATTGTGCGGAGGTTATTATATGTGCACGCGATGGCTGCCAGTAGGGATGGTAAACTCGATTCCGATTCAACTCGAAAATCGAGTTTTCTCGTAAAATGATCGATATTGAAGGTTGCCCCCGCCACGATATCAAAAATCGTGCTTGGCGACCTTAACGCCAGGGTGGGCAAAGAAGGTATCTTTGGCACTACGGTCGGTAAATTCAGCCTCCACGATGAAACATCGCCAAATGGGTTGAGGCTGATTGACTTCGCCGGGGCCCGAAATATGGTTATCTGTAGTACTAGATTCCAGCATAAGAAGATTCATCAAGCTACCTGGCTGTCTCCGGATCGAAAAACTACCAACCAGATCGATCATGTTGTGATAGACGGAAGACACGTCTCCAGTGGTTTAGATGTGCGTGTGCTCCGAGGTCCTAACATCGACTCGGACCACTATCTTGTTGCAGCTAAGATTCGCACTCGCCTCTGTGCAGCAAAAAACGCACGCCACAAAACACAAGGAAGGTTTGACGTCGAGAAGCTGCAGTCACAACAGACAGTTGAACGATTTTCTACTCGGCTTGCACTCCTGCTCTCTGAGAGCACTCGTCAATAACTCGGTATAAGGGAACTGTGGGACCGCATTTCAAACTCCTTACGTACAGCTGCAACCGAAACCATTGGTTTTCGGAAAGTGCAAAAGAACAGCTGGTACGACGAGGAGTGCCGTGTCGCAGCGGGCTGCCAACCTCGCAACGTTACGATCGACCACTACACGTGCGGGATGGGATAGATACCAAGTTTTTAAGAGGGAAGCGAGACGCATTTGCAGACAGAAGAAGAAAGAGGCCGAAATGCGTGAGTACGAAGAGCTTGATAAGCTGGCCGACAGGGGTAATGCTCGAAAAACCTACGAAAAAATGCGGCGGCTTACAGAAGGTTTCAAGACCGGAGCATACTCTTGTAGAACCCCCAAAAGTGATCTATTCACTGATGCCCAGAGCATACTTAAATTATGGAGGGAACACTTCTCCAGCCTGCTGAATGGCAGTGAACGCACAACACCAGGAGAAGGAGAACCCGATTCCCCAATCGACGACAATGGAGCAGACGTTCCATTACCCGAACATGAAGAAGTTCGAATAGCAATTGCCCGCCTGAAGAACACCAAAGCGGCAGGGGCCGACGGATTACCGGCCGAGCTATTCAATCACGGCGGCGAAGAACTGATAAGGAGCATGCATCAGCTTCTTTGTAAAATATGGTTGAACGAAAGCATGCCCAACGATTGGTATTTAAGTGTGCTATGCCCAATCCATAAAAAAGGAGACCCCACAATCTGCGCCAACTACCGTGGGATTAGCCTCCTCAACATCGCATATAAGGTTCTATCGAGCGTATTGTGTGAAAGATTAAAGCCCACCGTCAACAAACTGATTGGACCTTATCAGTGTGGCTTCAGACCTGGAAAATCAACAACCGACCAGATATTCACCATGCGCCAAATCTTGGAAAAGACCCGTGAAAGGAGAATCGACACACACCACCTCTTCGTCGATTTCAAAGCTGCTTTCGACAGCACGAAAAGGAGCTGCCTTTATGCCGCGATGTCTTAATTTGGTATCACCGCAGAACTAATACGGCTGTGCAAACTGACGTTGAGCAACACGAAAAACTCCGTCAAGATCGGGAAGGACCTCTCCGAGCCATCCGATACCAAGCGAGGTTTCAGACAAGGCGATTCACCCTGCTTTTGGAGAAAATAGTTTGAGCCGCAGAACTAAATAGAGAAGGTACCATCTTCTATAAGAGTATACAGCTGCTGGCGTATGCCGATGATATTAATATCATCGGCCTCAACACCCGCGTCTTTAGTTCTGCTTTCTCCAGGCTGGACAAGGAAGCAAAAGAAATGGGTCTGGCAGTGAACGAGGGCAAGACGAAATATCTCCTGTCATCAAACAAACAGTCGTCGCGCTCGCGACTTGGCACTCACGTCACTGTTGACAGTCATAACTTTGAAGTTGTAGATAATTTCGTCTATCTTGGAACCAGCGTAAACACCACCAACAATGTCAGCCTAGAAATCCAACGCAGAATAACTCTTGCCAGCAGGTGTTACTTCGGACTGAGCAGGCAATTGAGAAGCACAGTCCTCTCTCGATAAACAAAAATCAAACTCTATTAGTCACTCATAATTCCCGTCCTGCTATATGGTGCAGAGGCTTGGACGATGTCAACAACGGATGAGTCGACGTTGCGAGTTTTCGAGAGAAAAGTTCTGCGAAATATTTATGGTCCTTTGCGCGTTGGCCAAGGCGAATATCGCATTCGATGGAACGATGAGCTCTATGAGATATACGACGACATTGACATAGTTCAGCGCATTAAAAGACAGCGGCTACGCTGGCTAGGTCATGTTGTCCGGATGGGCGAAAACACTCCAGCTCTGAAAGTATTCGACGCAGTACCCGCCGGGGGAAGCAGAGGAAGAGGAAGACCTGCACTCCGTTGGAAGGACCAAGTGGAGAAGGACCTGGCTTCGCTTGGAATATCCAATTGGCGCCACGTAGCGAAAAGAAGAAACGACTGGTGCGCTGTTTTTAACTCGGCTATAGTCGCGTAAGCGCTGTCTACGCCAATTAAGAAGAAGAAGATATAACCAAACTGTTTTGTTTCTAGCGGTATTTCGGTTTTTACCGGGAAATAAACCGAATACTAAAAACAGTTTGGCAACAGATTTTTTTTTTCTTAACGGATCATTTATAAAAACCACAAAAATTAATTTATTAAATATATGTACATACATGCATAAATAGAAAAAGAACAATTGAAAGGAATCGATACGACTCTCTTTAATTTCCTCCAGGGGGTTTTTGGGGACAATGTTGCTAAATGCTCGCAACTTTTGCTTCGGCTCTTCTTCCCAATCCTTGCTATGGCGGTGCTGATTTTGTGTGGTTGTTGTTATTTTGTTTTTTGGTTAGTTCGCGCCCGCTCTTTTCAGTTACTTATGTATGTATATTTTGTTGTGATTCGCGTCCACTATATATTATTTAGCTTTGTATTTATTTCGCGTCCGTTCTCTTTTTTATAGTTGCTTCTGTTTTACACCGCTTTCTTTTTTTTATTTTTTTTCACCTTTTTTTTTTTTGTTTGTGATTATATTTAGCACTGCCTTATTTTATTGATTTTGTTTGTGTGCACATATGTATATTTTTATTTCACCACTTCTCAGCACTTTTTTAGGTACCACATACATATATGAACGTATATATTAATATATATATATGTATGTATATATATTTTTTGCTTGTGGTTATTTGACCGCACAATTTTCTTTTTTTTTTAAATCCATAGTGCCTGTCACTATGGCTCGAAGGACCGTATGTTTACTTACTTATTCGGCTTCCACGACACTTGTTTGATTTGTTTCAATTCAAAATTCATTTTTCTCTTACCTAAACACTTTAGATTACTTCAGTAAAACCCACTTGAATTTACTTTGTAAAAAACTTTGAACTTAGTTTGTAAAAGGGCCACTTTGAATGTATTTTAGTAAGAACTCACTTTGCATGTATTTTAGCAACAATCACTTTGCATGTATTTTTTCGAAAAATCATTGAATATTTTTTTATTTTGTTTTAGTATAAAATCACTTGAATATATTTAGTTTTTGCGAAAAGAAAACCCACGTTGTTGTAAGCACTTGCTTGCTACGGACCGCCGTTGCTCGTTACTGCTGATCCTTTTAAGGGCTGCTGAATGGTGAATACGCTGTATAACTGCATAACTGTATGATGTTGTCTTGTGTGTTGTATTCGTGTGTGGTGTCTTCATGTGTGTGTGGATCGAGTTGGTGTGGTGTATTATCATCCAAGGACGTGTGTTGAGGGGGGAAGCGCTAACTCATTTAGCCAACCGGTGTGAATAATAGTACTCGGCGACGGAGTCTCTCTTCCACCACGAATCCCACACTAAACTTGCGCTCCTTTATATGGCCACTGTAGTAAACGCCACAAGGACCTACTCGTCTCTGTCCTTGTCCCGTCCATCGCATTTCTTGGATGGCGGCGATGTCAGCCTTTATTTTCACGAGGACATCAACCAGCTGGGCAGCGGCACCTTCATAATTAAGGGTCCCGACATTCCAGGTGCATGCCTTAATATCGAAGTCCTTATTTCGTTTGCCATGGTCGTCATCAAAAGGGGGGTCTCTTATCCGAGGCTGTTGTTGGTTTTTCGTTCGAGTGTTTTTTTACGTGGCGGGTCCCAAACCCAGCGCATAACCTTATGTAGGAGATGTTTCGCCTTCTCACTTTAGCTCGCCTTCAAACGGATGTCCTTAGGCTACCCAAAGGATACTTGGTCAAAGACCGGAAGTTGTGAGCTGCTTGAGTCATATGTAAAAGAATCGTTTCTGGCCACTCCCAAGTGAATGGCGATCAGAGACTTTCCTCACTTGCGTGAACTTCTACACATGACTCCATCCTTCGGGGAAGTTTCCCTATCTCTTGAAATTTCCTTAATTGTGAATTAAGGCATTGATTTGATATTTTCTCAACTTGAATTGGTATGGGGGTAACTAGTTCTGTAACTAGCCCACTTTGTGTTTGGCTGTGCAGCGTTTGAGCTTTTTGTGCCTTTGAGCAACATGGTGTCTCTCGGCAATTTTTCGAATTTTGGGTTTCGGGATTTGCTTTTGCGATTAAACCCGTGCTTCTTTGTGTATAAGCGCTTCTTTCGGGTGAGATGTGATGTCTGCTGTAATGAAGCATAGAATTATGTCTTTTGTGAAAATATAAGCAGTTAAATTTGCTATTACAATTATTATGATTGTGTGAGTGAGACAAGCAGTTTATACAGAGTCTTTTTGACCTGACGAAGTTGTTCCTTTTATTAATATTTCAGTTTTTAAACCTCTAGCAAGATATAAGTTTATGCCCTCTCTTACTTAGTTCGCATTACGTATGTATGTTTTTTCTGTTCGGATGTGAACGATTGTGTTTTGTAAAAAGTTTTTTTTAAAGTTTGATTGCTTCTAACTTGTCAGAAAATCTTTCATTTGTTGCCACGTTGGGCATCTTCTTCTTGATGAGAGCGATTGCTCCCATAAAAGTAATGAATGTTCTGGTAATGCTGAGGTACATATGTTTACCAGAATAAGGTCCCAATTGTCTGTTGGAATATTTGGTGTCGATAGAATAGACAAACAATTTGAAACAGTGGATTCTAGTTTGATGAATTCTACACTTGTTTCTTTCTTTATTTTTGGGAAGTTAGTTAGGAATTGGTGTCGTTACTCGTTTATCGACCAGTATTATCTCGTTTTCATATCTCGGTTTTAGAGCTTCCCAAGCCAAATTGAAATTGTCGTCATTAAGAGCGAACTGTTTTATCTGAGCCTGCTTGACCTTTAGTTTTGTATCGGAGGTAATACAATTTTTGCGCTTGTGATAATATAGGATGATTTATGTACACGGCCATGAACTTATCCCGGAAAGACGGCCATTCTTCATAGCCTCCGTAAAAGGTTTCTGTGTCACATGCGGGCACCTCGAGGTGGATGTCTGAACTTGCCTCTTGATATTGTTACATTTGTGGCAGCTCTCCTCTCGGATGTGGAGTAGGTGCAATTACTTTTATTAGCTTTGGTTGATCGGAGATTATAGCTTTTGTTTCTTCGTACTATTCTAAGCACTTTCGTCAGATTCTACTACGGCGTCATGAGCCACTTGGAGTCGTGTCCAAAAATGTTGAGATTTATAAATTTGATTTCTAATACCGATTCAGAGTAGTCTTGAATCGATGAAGAAGAAAATCTAGTGCAGTATCTTATTAAACTGTCACTTTGTGAAATGAATTTAACAACCTGTTTTGAGCGTGTAGCTCTTGCAGGTGTATTTTAATTTGTATCGTTATTAACCATTTGTTTTTTGAATTTTTTTTTTTTAATTAATGAAATAATATTATTTTTATTTACTATAATTTATTTTGAATATATATTGAAATTGTTAATTACTATTCAAATATTTGATGTCCGATTGTTTTGTATTTAGGTACACCCTAATACGTGGATTTGTATGTACATGCGTATGTACGGACTTATATTTCAGTGGTCGGCATTTCTTAGCACAATTGTGCAAACTAACTTCACACGTACGCTTACGCTCTGTCGTTCAGTCGGTTTCGAGCCAGCAACGAATTAACATCACGCAAGACTATAGCGCAAAACCAAATATGCCCTGCGAGAAATATTTTATGACTCTAAATGCCTTTGGTGCCATGCAATGCCTTTTATGTTCCAAGTCTTTTAAAGATAATAGGGAATAATATCCTTAAAAGACATTTTGATAATTTTCATTATACTAATAAATATTTATAAAATTTGCTTAAATTTAATTCCAATTTCTCACTGGGCTACTTTTTTTTCGTGCTCACCAACACAGTGACAGATCCTCTCATGCCGACCACTGGCCTATATACACGAATAGCTATTCTCACTCTCTCTGAGAACGAAAAGACGGAGAATGAGAGTCATTTGAGTGAGAGTATTGTCGCCCATTCTCACATGTAGTTACATGATGATGATAAAGCTCATGAGAATTCATATGGCAATGCTTATTGTAGAAGAGTGATATTGTCGAGCTCTGTGGTTTTGTGTGCCAAGTGAACATGTCGAAAAGACGTAAATTGCTTTTGGGTTTTTTAAGTTTCAATAAATATCTAAACGAAATAAAAGAGGAGGAAAATAGGAAAAAAACAAGAATTTGGAGTCGCGAAATTTATTTAGATCGTGACCGTGAAAATGTGTACAAAAATTTAATAAAGAAATTGGAAGCAGAAGGTGATGAATTTTACAAAAAATTTGTAAGAATCACTTTTGTTGAATTTGAAGAAATTCATCAAAAGATTGAACCTTTGATACGAAAAAAGTGCACAAATATGAGGAAAGCAATTAGTAGTCGTAGTCGTCTAGCTGTCACTCTATTCTATTTGGCATCAGGTAATTATTTCTAGGAAATTAATCAACAATTTTACCTGAGTTGAATGTGCTTTTTTTTAAATAGGCGATAGTTTCAACAACTTGTCTATTGTGTTTAAAATTGCGCCGTGTACGATTGGTAAAATAATCACTGACGTGTGTGAAGCTATTTACAACATACTAAAAAAAGATTATTTGAAGGTAAATATAAAAACATAAATTTATTTAATACATTTGCCTTTGGGTGAACACTTTGGTATTCTTAAAACTAAAATTAAATTGAATGAATGAAAAAACTAATACTCATTCTCTTTCTTGGGAGGCAAGTCTGGTAGACAAACATTATAAACTTTCAATACCTTCAGCGTGCCACTTCAATTCCAATTCTTCAGCATAAGCTTCGTCTTGTTTACCAATTCGCCTCAATATAGATGCCAATCCTTCACCATATTTATCTTTTTATTTAGCTCCTCCAAAAAACGTTGATATATTTGTTCTCTTTGAAGTGTTTCTGCTTTCTTTTATTTAAAAAAGATGTTGTTGGTTTTTCAGCTGATGAAACAGAAGTGGAAGAATAGTGTGTATCAGCGTCTGTAAATGTTTCACTTTCTGCAACTGTTTCAGTCTTATCATCACCCTGGAAATAATAAATAAAAATATGTGGAAGAATGGTATAAAATTGCTGATGGCTTTTGAGAGAAGTGGAATTTTATGAATTGTATGGTTGGTTTGGATGGAAAGCATATAAATATAATAAAACCTGACAGAAGCGGAAGTGAATATTATAATTACAAGGGTCATTGCAGTATTGTTTTGATGGCATTAGCTGATGCTAATTATTGTTTCACCTATGTTAATATTGGCGCTAAAGGTTCTGGTTCAGATGGTGGTGTTTTTAATGAATGTAAATTTTACGAAAAGTTGCAAAACAATCAGTTGAATACTCCACCAAATCGCCCATTATTGAATAGAGAAAAAGAAATTCTGTTTGTTATTGTTGCTGATGATGCGTTTCCATTACAGAAGCACATTATGAAACCGTATTCAAAAAGAAATTTGACCATGCCAGAAAGAATTTTTAACTATCGATTATCACGTGCTAGACGCATTATTGAAAATGCTTTTGGTATAGCGTCAGCTAGATTCAGATGTTTGAGAACAACAATGAACTTTTCACCACAAAAAATTACAACCATAGTATCGGCTGTATGTGTTTTACACAATTTTTGCATGAGACGGACACAAAATCTTTATTCCCCAACATCTCTTCATATAAACTGCATTTTGCATTTATATCCGTATACTAAGCATCACGTTTTTTCCACAGCATAGGATTTTCTTCATGAAATTCGAACAATTTGATGTATTTATCATCACTCCATTTCTATAAACAAAATATATACAAAAGCAATGATGAATACAAACTAGACAAAGAAAATAAAAAAAATTCTATAATAATATTCACACCAATATCACATAATTTTACTTTCTTTTTTGATGAATCCATTGCACACGCTATTATCACATCAATAATGAAGAAATACAAATGAAATATCAAAAAATATCAAACGCGGTGAGAAAAAATATTCTCACTTGCTGCAAATGAGAATAAAATCGAGTCGTGAGAGTGTTTGCATATTCTCACTCACTCTATTTACACGACCGACGTAATTGGTCTCATTGAGAATGAGAATGCGTCTATGTTTGCAATTACATGAAGCAACTTTAGTTGCTAATTCTCGGGCGATTCTCTTTTGCTGTCGCCCATTACCTTCACACGAGCAACTTGTGTTGCGCAACTCTGCTCGAGTTTTTTTCTCATTCCCTTTCACTTTACTTTAACCCATTGTCTACTCTTTACTTTAACCCATTGTCGTTTCTTTTTCCTTATAGGTATTTGGGCCACTCTATCACATATATTAATTAGCTCTGTCAATTAAGAAATACATTTTATTTATTAAAACAAAGATATATCACCCTTTTTACTATCGTCTGAATCAATAAGTATGGCTTCCTCCATACATTTCACAATATCTTTAATTAATTCTATTTTTTCCTCATACTCCATTTTCTAAAATATTTATATTATATTATGAATATTTGTATACATATTTGCAAATTACTTACCAAAAGATGAAATTAAATTTTTTAAATATATTCAAAATATTAATTTCAAAAAAATATACGCAAATGCAACTATGTACTACGAAAGAAAGAAGACGAATGCCGAAAAACGTCGCAGCGAACTGCTACGAATAAGAACACAAAGCGAGTTGCTGAACACTGGAAACTCGGCGCGATTCCCCTCTCCTCGTCGCCCCCTCGCCTATAAACCAAGAGTTGCCGCAACAAAAGTTGCTTCGTGTGATAAGGCTCTATGTTGAGAATGAGAATGCGTTCTCAACGCTGTGTACACGATGAGGATGAGGCAAATTATATATTCTCATAAGAATTACTCTCACCGTTTACAGCCACCTTTAAGCCCAAAAAAGTATTGTTCTAAAAATACCCAAACTTGCTTGCTATTATGAGAATATTCAATTTGGATTACATAACTTAACTTAATAATACAGTCGACGCATTTCGTTAAAGTCGGGCACTTCCACTTAAGTCCGTCGCAAAATATAAAGAATGCTGATATACTTGTATAGTCCTCACCTACTGCAATGATGTGAGGCTGCAATTGCTGTTTTTTAATCGCGTATTGCTCAATTTTGGACGAAATATGGTAATATATCATTTGGTGCTAGTCTTATAAACTCTGATTAAGCGTCACCAATCGTTGGTTTGTGGGTTTTACTCTAGCGCTGTGGTTGAAGAACCGCATGGAGCAGTAACAACACAATGCAATATTTAGAATCTGAAATTATAAATTAATTCAATATATTAATATTTTAATATTGTATGTATAGCTTGCATGTTTTCTTACCATTTGATAAATCTTTGTAAAGGAGTTTCGAAAGTAGTAACTCTCGGATGGCTTGGTCTTTAACTTCCGCTTTTAAGATAGGAAGGATTACTGCTAGCAATCCGACAGAGATCCCTTACATTTATTTCTAAACGTGCATGTATCTACCCAAAACTTTTTAACTTTTTCCCAAGGTGTGCAGTTATGTGCCAACCAACACGTTTTCCCAAAACGTTATCTGCAGTGCAAGAAGTTAAATTAAATATTGTTAAAACAACAAATTATTTTATAAAGTAGGAGTAAAAAGTATTGCATACCGTCAAAAACATCTTCATGAGCTTCCTGAGTAACAGAATTGGCTTTGTTTTCCAACTTTATGACATTAGCCCAACGCGGGAACAATTTACCACTCGGATTCTTTTTTCCCATTTTTCTTTTCAAAAAGTAAAATTCCCAATATTATATATAATACATAATATACATTATATAAGAGTCACAAAAAATGTTTGTAAGTTTTTAGTAGTTGTAATGGAATTCGTGCAATTACCTTTTTTTCTTTAGGGAATACCGCAACAATTTCATTCGCCCATTCCCTCATATCTGAGTATTGCATTTTGCGTCCTAAACCAATATAGTTGTCAACGAGCAATGTGTTAAATTTTTTTGGTTTCTACTGCCCAAGTAGCCATGCCTTTCTGGATAACTTAAAGCAAGTTGTCCCTTTACTGACGTTTTTAAAAGCTCGCGTAGATTGAAATTCTTCGTTTGAGGCGATTTGACGGAAGACAAATCACTGGATATTTTTTTCAGCCAATCTAAGACTTCGGTGTTTGCAGTCTGTTTCTCCTGGTCACAAATAAATGGAATACCCTTAAAAACAGAAATGAGTAGATTATCTTGCTTCTTACTTATACTACTATAAATCAGTGAGTTTGCGAGTGAATGACTGAGTGTGTAGTTCTTTAAATTTTAGTATTAAGTAAGTACTAACTGATTTTTTTCCTAGCCGCTCTCTGCCTTTTTTCATGTTATAGATGATATAAAAAATTGGCAAAAATGAGGTAGTACTGAAATTTATAGAACTACAAAGTTACATACTCGGAAAAAATCCAAAAAATTTTGGCAAAAATTGAGAAAAATTTGATGAAAATTCGTCCAATTTTCCTGAATTTTCTACAAAGTTATTAAATTTAATTAACAAAATTTGCATTAAACTGTTGCGGTTGCTTTCATAAAAAATAGCGAAAAATTGCAATTTTAGAATGTACACTTTCTTTTGATATAGTGCGATCTTCCACTCAGCCCTTGATATACATATCGTCGCTCGCTTGCTAGAAAAACGAATGTGCCCTTTTTTCAGTTTTGAGCTAATCAAACCACTGAATTAGGCATTGATTGGTCTATATGTAATATTTTAGAATCTAAAGTGAAATGTAACAGAAAGCAAAAGTAAGCAAAAGTAACAGAAAGCTACTGCAATTTGCAAGCAAAAAACAATATGTAGAAAAATGTATTGAATTTCGAAAACAGTCAACTTTTAAACGTGCTTCCAGAAAACTATTATTTTGGCACATTCGTGCTATTGGCAAGCGAGCGACGATATGTCTGTAGGTATATGAGCGCAGATCGTAAGAAATCGCTCAAGAAAAAATTTTAGTTTTGCTCTAAAAGCCAAATTTGACCCCCTCAAGAAAAACTTCCTGGGGCAAACCTGCCCTGCTTTGTTTTCCAACTTTATGACATTAGCCCAACGCGAGAACAATTTACCACTCGGATTCTTTTTTCCCATTTTTCTTTTCAAAAAGTAAAATTCCCAATATTATATATAATACATAATATACATTATATAAGAGTCACAAAAAATTTTTGTAAGTTTTTAGTAGTTGTAATGGAATTCGTGCAATTACCTTTTTTTCTTTAGGGAATACCGCAACAATTTCATTCACCCATTCCCTCATATCTGAGTATTGCATTTTGCGTCCTAAACCAATATAGTTGTCAACGAGCAATGTGTTAAATTTTTTTGGTTTCTACTGCCCAAGTAGCCATGCCTTTCTGGATAACTTAAAGCAAGTTGTCCCTTTACTGACGTTTTTAAAAGCTCGCGTAGATTGAAATTCTTCGTTTGAGGCGATTTGACGGAAGACAAATCACTGGATATTTTTTTCAGCCAATCTAAGACTTCGGTGTTTGCAGTCTGTGTCTCCTGGTCACAAATAAATGGAATACCCTTAAAAACAGAAATGAGTAGATTATCTTGCTTCTTACTTATACTACTATAAATCAGTGAGTTTGCGAGTGAATGACTGAGTGTGTAGTTCTTTAAATTTTAGTATAAAAGTAAGTACTAACTGATTTTTTTCCTAGCCGCTCTCTGCCTTTTTTCATGTTATAGATGATATAAAAAATTGGCAAAAATGAGGTAGTACTGAAATTTATAGAACTACAAAGTTACATACTCGGAAAAAATCCAAAAAATTTTGGCAAAAATTGAGAAAAATTTGATGAAAATTCGTCCAATTTTCCTGAATTTTCTACAAAGTTATTAAATTTAATTAACAAAATTTGCATTAAACTGTTGCGGTTGCTTTCATAAAAAATAGCGAAAAATTGCAATTTTAGAATGTACACTGTCTTTTGATATAGTGCGATCTTCCACTCAGCCCTTGATATACATATCGTCGCTCGCTTGCTAGAAAAACGAATGTGCCCTTTTTCAGTTTTGAGCTAATCAAACCACTGAATTAGGCATTGATTGGTCTATATGTAATATTTTAGAATCTAAAGTGAAATGTAACAGAAAGCAAAAGTAAGCAAAAGTAACAGAAAGCTACTGCAATTTGCAAGCAAAAAACAATAACGTAGAAAAATGTATTGAATTTCGAAAACAGTCAACTTTTAAACGTGCTTCTCCAAAACTATTATTTTGGCACATCATGCTTCTGGCAAGCGAGCGACGATATGTCTGTAGGTTTAAGAGCGGTACGCAAATCGTAAGAAATCGCTTAGGAAAAAATTTTAGTTTTGCTCTAAAAGCCAAATTTGACCCCCTCAAGAAAAACTTCCTGGGGCAAACCTGCTCATGCAAGATGCAGTTTCAAATTAAAATTACTTCAAATTTTGCTTTTAGAGCAAAATTAAAGTTTTTTCTTGAGCGATTACTTGTGTTGTGCATACCGCTCTATAAACTGAATTGACAATTTAAAAATTAAAGAATCATCTTACCTTTTTTTTTCGCCACTCCCTCAAACCGGCATTAAATTTTATGCGTTCTCCGAAATATTTTGCGTCACATCTATCGAAAAAAGCGTAAACGTCGTCATTTGCATTTTCTCAAGAATGAGAAAGGAATTAACCCCCCGTTCAATCAGGGTATCAATTGCTTCGATTAGCAAGCCCCAAGACATTCAGCCCTATCACGCAATCCATCGTAGCGAAGCTACGAATACGAATGTCCGCTACGAATACGCCTAATTTGCTATCATTGAATCCATGTGAATTCGAAACTTTTGTTGCCAGACTTAACTTTGAATTTTGACATTTCGAAATCAGCTGTGTAGAAGAAAAAATTTAAATTTTGATTAATAATTTGTATTCAAATTGATTTTACGAACAAAATATGTATTCGCTAACGTTTTTATTTATGTTGCTTGAGGAAGAACGTGAGAGAAGTCGGCGAGATCTAAAAATTCACCGAAAATCACTGAGGGACAAGAGCAACCCTTTCGATGTGGACGAAACAATGTACAGTTCAAAAGTCCACAAAAATTCATTGTTAAATTTTATTAAAATTATTTTTCTAAAACAGGTTTATTAAAAACTATCGGTTAAATAAGGCGGCCTTTACGTATGTCCTCGATGTTCTAGAGAGGAATGCAAGTTCTTCAAGATCGTCATCTATATCTTTACTTCATCGATTGTCTTCGGTTATACGGTTTTTAGCTGAAGGAGGCTATCGGCATGGAGTGGGTAAAGACTTTGATATTTCAATGGTTCAGTCAACATTTTGTTGCATCTTAAAAGAGGTATTGGGATTGCTTCAGTCCCATTTGTGCCCTCAGTGGATAAACCTCGAGTTAAGTAACGTTGAAAAAAGTGAAGCGAAAAAGGATTTTTATCAGAAATACGGATTTCCAGGCGCAATTTTATGTGTAGACGGGACACATATTAAAATCGTTGCTCCAACTAAAGATAAGTTTCTCTATTATAACCGCAAAGGATACTTTAGTATCAATGCCATGATTGTAAGTTTGGTGACAAATTCGCATTTCAAACATCTTAATCAATGTTTTGCAGATATGTGACAATAAAATGAAAATACGCTATGTGAATGCTCAGTTTCCTGGCAGCAATCACGACTCCCACATATGGAATGTCAGCAATGCTCGTTATTTTCATGAGAAAAAGTACCTCGATGGTGAACGAAACAGTTGGCTTTTGGGTATTATACATACAAACATATATATTACAAAAATTCCCAAAATTTTATATTTTTACAGGAGATGCTGGATATGCCTTAGAACCATGGTTAATGACACCATTCCGTACCCCTCCCTCAGGAAGCCCAGAAGAGAAATATAATAAAATACATGCAAAAGCGAGAAATATCGTTGAAAGAACAATAGGAGTTTTTAAAAATCGATTTAGATGCCTTCTGGGTGCTCGTGAGCTTCACTACGAGCCATGGAAGGCACCTCAAATCGTTAATGTTGCGGCAGTGTTACACAACGTTTGCATTCACTATCGCGTGAATGATGAAAGTTTAGAAAATAATTCGGAACCAAATATTTTCACAGAAAGTAATGAAATTCTTTCATCAACTTATAATGATGCAGCTTCACAAATCAGAGAAGCTATATGTGCAACACTTACCCGAGTATAATATCCTAAATAAATATTAACACAAAATATTTATAGTTTTAACTAAGTAGGTATTTATTTAATTAATTTAATTATTTTTTGTCATGGCTTGCAATTTTTTCTCCTCTACCTCTAACATTTTCTGTTTAATGGAATTTTTAGCAGCTATCAAATTCTCCATAGCTATGTTGTGCCCTCTAATTTCTTCCACTTCCGCTTTTTTTAAATCATTTTGCATTTCCAATGCTCTGCCTACTCGTCGCATACGTAAAGAGAGATCGTCCAACTTATCAATAATCTTTTCTTGAAATTCTTTTTGAATATTAAATTTCTCTTTAATTAAATCGGCTGTAGATGTTTCCGGTGGCCTAGTAGTACGTCTAGGCAGTGCTGGACTGCAGGTCACTGATGGCATTGATACGTCAGCCTCTGTCTCATAGCCCACGTCGGCTACAATAGGTAAGCCGATGCTCACTGTATTCTCAATACCACTTGTGCTTGTTTGCAATGCCGTTAGTGTGATCACCGCTTCCTCCAATTCATGGAAATGGTGCTGCCTATTTCTGCCTATTTCTGCCGCCACCAGTAGCTGACTGCTCCTTTTTATTTTCAACTAATTTCCTTTTTATATAGGCCTTCCAGTCAAGCCATACCTAATACAAAATAAAAAAAACAAGCTTTAAATTATCCTGTTACAACACTAAAATCTACAACTTTATTATATTACCTTCTTCCAGCTGGAAATATCCTTGATAGGCGGACCAACACTATTGAGTTCTTCCGCCATATTGTTCCAAAAAGCTGCCACTTCTTCTTTAGGGCACTTGGTAAAACCCTGCGCCATTTCAAGTTTTTGCTGTAACAGCTCAACCATTAGTGCATATTGTTGCTTGGTGGTAATTACTTTGGACCTGCAGAAATCGCATTAAAAATTATTTTACTGGTAACAAATATATTATAGTTTGAATTCAATTAAAAGTTTTAATTGATAATATTAAATATTAAAACTTTTAATTGAATTCAAACTATAACATATTTATTTTTAATTTAAAACTTACATTTTTCTTTTTTTTAATTTTTTTCTCCGAACAAAATGTGTAGGTAAGAGTTATCGAATAAGTTGATTTCCCAGTTACTACTATGTATGTTCATTTCAGCAATGGTGCTAATTGTGGTAAGATAATTACAAGACAGTGATTTTGAAACCGTACTAGATTAAAAGTTTTTAATAAAATTTTTTTTTTCAACCGTGGGTAATATTTCGATTTTTCCGGCGCCGCGATTTGATGGTACGGATGGATAGAGGAGGTCCTCAGCATTAAAAAATGTATACACATATACCGTCCTCAGACGCATAGTTTCCGAGATATTTCACTTTAAAGTTCAAAAATTTGTAAGAACAATGCTCGTTATTTCACTATGTTTAACCCACTTTTCACATATTTTTTAATTAATATATATTTAATTACACTGTACACATTCGTATTTATCAAAAATTTACACTAATTGTATATTTTTTAAGAAAATAAATATACTTTAAAAATTATTTTGCACATTCAAAGTTTCAAGTGATTTGCGTGTTTACATTTATGACAAATAGCAGTGTTGCCATACTTTGTGGATGAGGGTTATTTTTTTTGAAGCGCGGCCGAAGGCCGCCAGTGCAGAAAGTAGTTCGACACAAAGGAACTATGAATACCCCGGTGTTCGATCGATGAGGGTTATTTTTTTTGAAGCGCGGCCGAAGGCCGCCAGTGCAGAAAGTAGTTCGACACAAAAGAACTATGAATACCCCGGTGTTCGATCGATGAAGGTTATTTTTTTTGAAGCGCGGCCGTAGGCCGCCAGTGCAGAAAGTAGTTCGACACAAAGGAACTATGAATGCCCCGGTGTTCGATCGATGAGGGTTATTTTTTTTGAAGCGCGGCCGAAGGCCGCCAGTGCAGAAAGTAGTTCGACACAAAGGAATGTTATTTTTTATCTTTATTTATCAATTAACATAATATACAAAAACCGTTTGTATCATTTTCTTTATAAATGTTAAAAAGAAAAATTTTTCATAGTTTTTTTAAAACATAATATGTGGCAACACTGGTACTTGTAATGACATGTGAAGAAAAACAAAACAAAACAAAATAGGACTAAATTGTATGTAAAATTGTGGAACTTTAAAGTGAAATATCTCGGAAACTATGCGTCTGAGGACGGTATATGTGTAAACATTTTTTAATCCTGAGGACCCCCTCTATCCATCCGTACCATCAAATCGCGGCGCCGGAAAAACCGTAATCGTGCCCAACCGTGTAACTTCAAATCCGTGTAAAAATAATCCGTATAAAAAAAGAGTTGGGTGTACTTGAAAATACTTATGTTAAGCAATTTTCGGGAACACTACAATTGCAGCAGCTAATTGCGCGTCCGTAAATGCTTTGGAAAATCCTACAAAAAGTTGTTCCATTTGTTGTTCAAAGTGTTCACCCAAAGTTTTGTGATACAGATTTTGTTCTTTATTCACTATTAGCGATTGGAAGGATTGAAGTGACTGGAGGAACTTTTCTTCGTTTAAACATGTTACCCATGTACATCAGTGGTCGGCAGCCCATAGACCCGAGTTAATATCGTTTACACGATATGAGTTCAAGAATTTAAACAATTTTATTTATACGCCGAAATGCGTGCCTTTATTGATATTCTTAAGAACTGAATTTTAATATAAGATCTTACAGCTATTTATACTAATGAAATGCGGCTGCTGTTATCTGCATGCGACTTCTTTGTCGTAATTCGATATCTGCTATCTTGCTATTACTTGAGATGCGGAGTTGGTTATCGCAGTGGATTATTCCATTGCCAGATGTTTGTTGTTTACATGTTGAGAATGCCTTTCTAGATAATGCATGTTCATTTCTATTGTTCGACTGATAGTGCATGTCAAAGCGAGTTCTATCGGTTTACATACATAGTTCGCCTTTGTTCGGAATGTATATTAGGAGATAAGGTGTATGTGAGTGTGTGTGACCCGGAGCGAGGCTATGTCGTTAACTCCCTCCTTCTTAAAACGGAGCGTCCTCGCTATGCTGCTACAGATTGTTGTTGTTGAAGACGATTCAATTCGACTTCGTATATTTCGTCAATTTGCCTTTGTCTGTGAAGCATTCTTCTATTTACGCGATATCGGCAGAGGTGTACCATACCGTAAGTGGTGACTACTAAAGTAAGGAATCCTATTATGATGAAGAACGTAAAATGTACTGGATTTTCTACAATAGGTATCAAAAATGTTGAGAGTGTTTGGATATTGCTGAATTTGTATATTGAGTTTGAAGAAAGGATACGGAGTACTTCAAGTTTTTCGTTGTGTTGATTGTGTATTATTTCTCTGAGTTGTCTTTGATGATTGTAATATGTCATGTTATCGATGTTCGTGGATTCATTGAAGTGTATCAATTTAGGGCCTGATATATGCATGTTGTCCCAAGTATGCTGGTAATCTGTCAAAATGTATCCATTCTCTAGGATGCGAAGTGGAGCATTATTTTCGTGGGTTGTTTCGCATTGTGCTGTTTTGTCTTCTAATATTTTTATAGTACAATTGTCAGCGGGTTCTGATTTACAAATAAAGTTACCCATATAATTTCTACATTTAGATATTCTTTGATAATCGTTACACTTTGCGATCTTAGGGTCTAAATTAATTTTACCATGCTTATATGCTAAAGGATATACATTAAATAAGCTACATTTAGTTTCAAGGATAGGATATTTGTATATTGTTATAATTGCTTGTTGTAGGTAACATATATGAATGTCGGCATATTCTAATATATTAATTATTGGAAGATCTAACTTTTCATGGTTTATTAAATCGTACACGTCTTTCAAATTTAATGTAAGATTTTGAAGCGCGGCCGAAGGCCGCCAGTGCAGAAAGTAGTTCGACACAAAGGAATGTTATTTTTTATCTTTATTTATCAATTAACATAATATACAAAAACCGTTTGTATCATTTTCTTTATAAATGTTAAAAGAAAAATTTTTCATAGTTTTTAAAACATAATATGTGGCAACACTGGTACTTGTAATGACATGTGAAGAAAAACAAAACAAAACAAAATAGGACTAAATTGTATGTAAAATTGTGGAACTTTAAAGTGAAATATCTCGGAAACTATGCGTCTGAGGACGGTATATGTGTAAACATTTTTAATCCTGAGGACCCTCTATCCATCCGTACCATCAAATCGCGGCGCCGGAAAAACCGTAATCGTGCCCAACCGTGTAACTTCAAATCCGTGTAAAAATAATCCGTATAAAAAAAGAGTTGGGTGTACTTGAAAATACTTATGTTAAGCAATTTTCGGGAACACTACAATTGCAGCAGCTAATTGCGCGTCCGTAAATGCTTTGGAAAATCCTACAAAAAGTTGTTCCATTTGTTGTTCAAAGTGTTCACCCAAAGTTTTGTGATACAGATTTTGTTCTTTATTCACTATTAGCGATTGGAATGATTGAAGTGACTGGAGGAACTTTTCTTCGTTTAAACATGTTACCCATGTACATCAGTGGTCGGCAGCCCATAGACCCGAGTTAATATCGTTTACACGATATGAGTTCAAGAATTTAAACAATTTTATTTATACGCCGAAATGCGTGCCTTTATTGATATTCTTAAGAACTGAATTTTAATATAAGATCTTACAGCTATTTATACTAATGAAATGCGGCTGCTGTTATCTGCATGCGACTTCTTTGTCGTAATTCGATATCTGCTATCTTGCTATTACTTGAGATGCGGAGTTGGTTATCGCAGTGGATTATTCCATTGCCAGATGTTTGTTGTTTACATGTTGAGAATGCCTTTCTAGATAATGCATGTTCATTTCTATTGTTCGACTGATAGTGCATGTCAAAGCGAGTTCTATCGGTTTACATACATAGTTCGCCTTTGTTCGGAATGTATATTAGGAGATAAGGTGTATGTGAGTGTGTGTGACCCGGAGCGAGGCTATGTCGTTAACTCCCTCCTTCTTAAAACGGAGCGTCCTCGCTATGCTGCTACAGATTGTTGTTGTTGAAGACGATTCAATTCGACTTCGTATATTTCGTCAATTTGCCTTTGTCTGTGAAGCATTCTTCTATTTACGCGATATCGGCAGAGGTGTACCATACCGTAAGTGGTGACTACTAAAGTAAGGAATCCTATTATGATGAAGAACGTAAAATGTACTGGATTTTCTACAATAGGTATCAAAAATGTTGAGAGTGTTTGGATATTGCTGAATTTGTATATTGAGTTTGAAGAAAGGATACGGAGTACTTCAAGTTTTTCGTTGTGTTGATTGTGTATTATTTCTCTGAGTTGTCTTTGATGATTGTAATATGTCATGTTATCGATGTTCGTGGATTCATTGAAGTGTATCAATTTAGGGCCTGATATATGCATGTTGTTCCAAGTATGCTGGTAATCTGTCAAAATGTATCCATTCTCTAGGATGCGAAGTGGAGCATTATTTTCGTGGGTTGTTTCGCATTGTGCTGTTTTGTCTTCTAATATTTTTATAGTACAATTGTCAGCGGGTTCTGATTTACAAATAAAGTTACCCATATAATTTCTACATTTAGATATTCTTTGATAATCGTTACACTTTGCGATCTTAGGGTCTAAATTAATTTTACCATGCTTATATGCTAAAGGATATACATTAAATAAGCTACATTTAGTTTCAAGGATAGGATATTTGTATATTGTTATAATTGCTTGTTGTAGGTAACATATATGAATGTCGGCATATTCTAATATATTAATTATTGGAAGATCTAACTTTTCATGGTTTATTAAATCGTACACGTCTTTCAAATTTAATGTGCCAGAATAGAAATTATTAGTTTTTGCAAAATTTATAGTGTTAGTTATTGATTTGAGTTCATTATAAACTTCTGATATAACAATGTTTTCGGTTATTGCTTTGGGATCAAGGCTTTCGAGTATTCTTTCGAACTGTGAATTAATTAATTTTTGCTTATTATTGTTCTCTATTAGCAAATTAAGTGAAGTTTTTATTTCCACAAGGTCATCGTGGTCTGGTGTGCCCGTGATGAATTTTAACATGGAACCAAGAAAGTTAAGTGATCTTTTGGATCTATAAATATTGGGAATGAGTTGAGTTTTCAGAGTTTCGATTTTGTTTACTAAAATTTGAGTTTGGGGTTGGTCTTCTAGATTGAATGATGATTTCATTATACTTTCGTATGGCGCCAATATTTTTGAGAGATTGGATATGTGATACAAGAAAGCTGTATCCTGATAAATGTAAACAGGATCAGTTTCTACTAGTACATATTTCCTATGGCTTAAATCTATAATATTGTCGCAAAGTGCGATAGAGAAAAGTAAGGTAAATACTATTCCGTACATGCTTTTGCTCTGATATTGTCTTTATGGATAATTACTTTTTTATTGGTCGTTATTGTTTCTCCGTTGTCTTTTTTTACTATGTGTTTCACGTATTTTTTTCCGTTTTTGTTTCGTCTATGCGTTTTTGAATATATTACCTCTCCTTCTTTGTATTTGAGCTGTTTCCGATTACGGTTATGGTATCGCAAAACTCTCTGTTGGTTTTGTTGAAGACGCTCTTTGATGCCAGGATATTCCCTTTGATTAAAAAACACGTCCTCGGGTTTGTGGTTGGTTACCGAATGGATTGTTTTGTTGTACTGTCGGACTGCTTCAAATATCTGATCGTCAGGAGCCGAACTGTGTTGATGCGCTAATACTTTTGTGAGTTCGATAATTGTGCTATGCGTTCTTTCAACTTGACCGTTTGTTGTCGAATGATAGGCTGGAGTTTTGGTATGCGTTATTTGTAATCGCTTGTATATTTGTTGTGCACATATGCCAGTAAATGTTGACTCGTTATCAGTCATTACAAACTTTGCGTTTGGGTATATTTGTGACAGTATCTCGTCAACATATTTGTATGTGTCTTTCTTTGATGGTATTTGTCTCAAATGGCAGAATTTGGAATATTTGTCGGTTGAACTAATGTACATATTGTTGCTCATAAAAAATAAGTCTAAGTGTATGTATTCGCCTACTTTGTTCGGTATCGGTGCTGATCCTATTGGTTGTTTATTTGGTCGGCGTTCATACTTGTTTGTGAGGCAGATTTCGCAGTTTTGTACTTCTTTTTTACAAGCGTCACGTATGTTTGGCCAGTAGTATCTGAGCGAGATTTCCTGTGCGTTGTTTTTGTAGTTTCTGTGAGCACGTCTGTGTGTGTCTTGTATGATCTGTTCTTGTTGTTCGGTTTCGGTAATATCGTCCACCAATTTTTGCGCTAGTACAATCGATACAGTTGGAAATGTGTTGATAATGTCATTTTCGACGTAAAATAACATTTGCTCGTCTATTTGTATAGCATTAGTTATCTTTGGTCTAATTACATTTTTAGTCTATCTAGTAATACAGTTTTCGTATTAAAAAAGATCGTGTGTCGGCTGTTAGAAAATATGTTTTGTGAGAATATTTCGATGGGGTTCTGATCTGACCGTTTTACAATAATTTGGTTTCTAAAGGAGTTTACTGGTTTTTTACTCGTTTGAGTCTTTGTGTTGGTGAGCTTTGTGCTGAATGTTGGGAGTCATCAGAATTTAAAGTGTTGTTTATTTGCTGACGAGAAAGGGCATCAGCGACCACGTTCTGATGTCCGGGTTTGTAAACGATTTTTGCACCATATTCTTCAATGAAATTTTTCCATCTTTTTAATTTTGTATTGGGGTTTTTTTCTGATATGGAGAATATTAGAGATTGATGGTCGGTGTATATTGTTAAATCTGCTATACCATACAAGTAGTTGCGTAGTTTCTGTAGTGACCATACAATTGCGAGTAACTCTTTCTCATTTGTGGAGTAATTCTGTTCTGTTTCACTGAGCGTTCGTGAAATAAATGATATGGGTTTTTGGTTTTGGGATAATACGGCTCCTATAGCGTAATTGCTAGCATCTGTGGTTAATTCGAAAGGTTTGTTAAAATTTGGTTGGAAGAGTTCGACCTGGGCTTGTAGTTCTTCTTTTATTATGTTCAGTGCTTTTAGTGCAGGTTCGTCTAAAGTGATTTTTATTTTTGCACTTTGATTCTTTGATATGCCACCGTTCTCTCCTCTGAGGAACGTAGTCAGTGGTTTGACGATGGCTGCAAAATTCTTTATAAATTTTCTATAGTAACTTGCGAGACCTAGGAAGGATCTGAGTTCCTTCAGTGTTGTAGGAATAGGGAAATTTTTAATAGTCTGTATTTTTGTTGGGTCGACTGTAATCTTGTTGTATTTAATTATATGCCCTAAGTATTCAACAGAGTCTTTGAAAAAGTGAGATTTTTCGTTAGAGATTTTCATATTGGCCTGGTGAAGGGCATTTATGATTATGCGGATGTGTTCGATATGTTCTTCAGGAGAGGAAGAATAAATGAGAACATCGTCTATATAGACGTACGCGAACTTCCCGATATATGGTCTAAGGATATCATCCACGCATCTTTGAAAAATAGATGGGGCGTTTTTCAGGCCGAATGGCATACGAAGAAATTCGTATTTAGCTCCATTTACACTAAAAGCCGTTTTTCCCTGTCTGATTTATTAATAAGGATCTGATGGAAACCAGACTCTAAGTCTAGAGTTGAAAATACTTTTGCGTTTCCTAAATTTTGTATGGTCATAGCCACATCAGGTATGGGGTATCTATCTGTAACAGTTTGATTGTTAAGTTTCTGAAAGTCTACGACCATTCTGCGCTTAGGTTTCCCTTGTTCATCGGTACCTTTTTTTGCGACTGTCCAAATGGGAGAGTTATACGGACTTTTGCTGGGTTGAATTATTTCATTTTCTAAAAGTTTGTTAATTTCTTTGTTAATGAAATCGCTATCCGACATAGGGTACGGATATTGCTTGGTCCAAATAGGATCTTCGGATTTCGTTCTAATGGTAGCTTGTACCGTGGTAGTATATGGTAGCACTTCATTTGTGTCTTCATTTCTTTGCATAATTTCTTCGATTTCTGCTCTATATTTTTCACTATTAACCGTATAATTTATTTTTGCACAGATTCACTTTCTTTCTTGGCCCTATATTTATAACTGAGCGTGTACTCGAAAAGGTTGATTTCTGCTTTAATTTTCCTAAGACCCTGTTCACCCAGAAGCATATCGAATTCTTTTAATGCATCAGTTTCAAAAATGTGAGATTATGTTCTAACAATGTAATTATTTTTTTGATTTGGTTATTGAGTAACCATGAAGAGTTTTCACTTTTACAGGTTTAATTTGAATAGACTTACCTAAGTTACATTTTGTACTTATATAGTTGTTTGTTGCTCCAGTATCAATCAGGATGTTAATAAGTTTGCCTGTATCCCTGCAGTGGCGTTGCAGACACGGCAAATCGTTCATGCGCCTAAAAAAGCGCTGCCTGTTTCGTAATCATCGTTCTCGTATTCTGGTGTAAGCGATTGTAGTTCTTCGTCGCGTGTCTGGTTTACACGTTGACATTTCTGTTGTACGTGGGAATTATGAGATGAAGGATTTCGTTCTCTTTTTGAGGGTTACCGCGAAATTGATTATTTGGAGGTAGCCCTTGTAATTGGCGGTTATAGCTGTTTTGTTGTGGTTTGGAATGATCCCTATTGGGATTTGCGGATCTCGTGTATTGTTGTGATGAATCTACGTCCATTGGTTGATGCTGTTGCCGGGGTGCTGTCTGATTGTATTGCACCTGTACGTTAGGTTTGTACCTTTGTGGCTCCTCGTAATGTCTTCTGCTTGAGTTTTGGTACTGTGATGTATTATATTGTCTCTGCTGATTGTATTGCGGAACGTCGAATTGTGAGTTTATATTATCGTGGTATATCGTACTCGCGATAGCGTAAGCGGTTTCTAAGTCCTTCGGATTGTGACTGTAGAGGGTGCCGCTGGTATATTTGCTGTTCAGACCGAGAATGAATGTCCTCACAGCTTCCTGGTTTGCATATTCAATCATAGCTGATGGATTTCCTGGTCCATGATTATCCATCTCAACTTTAGTGAGTGCAAGATTAAGTGACTTGCTGACTTCGGAATGGAACTCTGCCAGAGTCCTTTTTCCTTGCTTTATTCTTTTCATTCCTTCGAGCAAAACATACAGAGGTCTCTGGTCCGCATAAGTATAATCGAGACGGTTTATTATGGAATAAAAGTTGAATTTGGTGTTGTGGTTTATTAAAATATCGGCCGCCTCTCCTTGAATTTTGGAATGTACAATCGAGAGTGCCGTGTAGTACATGGGTGTAGTAGCGTAATTCTTGATGTTTTCCATGTGCGTCCAGGCGCGTTTTCTCCATGACCTATAATGGTTCATATCGCCTGTGAAGACTGGTAAGGTTTTGAATATTTCTAAGTTGATTTGTGATTCATCTGTGATGTTTGGTGTACAGTCCTGGTATTGGTTTGTGACTGTGACGTTAGGTGTTGCGTGGGTTTCCAACGAATTCAATCTTTGTTGGGTTTCAGTGAACGTTGTGGTCAGAGCAGCGATTTGTGCTCTCAAGCTTGCGATTTCTTGTGTTGTCATCTTGACGTCGGTGTTCAATAGGGGACGACGCAAATTGAACGGCTTTTGTCTCCTTTTTGAGATTCTAGCGTGTTGGGATATCCGTTGATATAACGTTGCTTGACTGTTTTAACTATATATCAAGACTTATCCGTTATTCTTTTCCAGATTTTGCAGGAATATTAATTTTATCTTTGTTCAATTTTAAGCACCTTTTTCAAAGATCTAGTGCTGGAAGTCCTACTTCCCGTGGAATTTTTTCTATCGTTTTATTCAATGGATAGAGATGGCTTACAGACTGGTTGAGCCCCCAGTTAATATCGTTTAGACGATATGAGTTCAAGAATTTAAACAATTTTATTTATACGCCGAAATGCGTGCCTTTATTGATATTCTTAAGAACTGAATTTTAATATAAGAACTTACAGTTATTTATACTAATGAAATGCGGCTGCTGTTATCTGCATGCGACTTCTTTGTCGTAATTCGATATCGGCTATCTTGCTATTACTTGAGATGCGGAGTTGGTTATCGCAGTGGATTATTCCATTGCCAGATGTTTGTTGTTTACATGTTGAGAATGCCTTTCTAGATAATGCATGTTCATTTCTATTGTTCGACTGATAGTGCATGTCAAAGCGAGTTCTATCGGTTTACATACATAGTTCGCCTTTGTTCGGAATGTATATTAGGAGATAAGGTGTATGTGAGTGTGTGTGACCCGGAGCGAGGCTATGTCGTTAACTCCCGCGGGCCCGACTGCAATCGTGTTTTTACACAGACACGATCGGCAATTCACATGTTCCCAAGAGATTTGTATACACAAAGCAGCTAGTCTCTGCTTGACTTTTGTTAAAGCAACATTATGCGCGCTTGTTTAATACAAATACACTGCAAAAATATGTTTGACAATTCTTGGGAATTGATGTTTTTTTTCTTTGAAAATTATTTAAAAAAGTCGCAATGCTACATTTGTTCGACACAATTCCAATATTATTCAAAATACGTTTAACATTTTTTCAGACTTCTACCCCTTACAAGAGAATGATTTTTCAAATTTTCGAAAAGCAGTTCTGATATTTTTTATTTTGTAATGTCTAATACTTCTCAGTTATTTTTAAAGTGTTCTGTGAAATTTTCAAAAAAATATATATTATTTGCGCGCAAAATTTTTTGGGTGTACAATTTGACATCGGCAATTAGTATTTTTGCCACATACACAAGCAAGAACATTTTTGTATGCGTGCACTCGGCACTTGCCGACCACTGATGTACATATATTAAACAAACAATTAATATTATTGTACTAGTTCCCGGCGGATAATGCATTTCTCTAAAAATATCGAAAATGTTGAAAAAATAATGTGCACGTTATTTGTTTACACCTACATACTTCCACATTTCATTCAATGCATTTATGGGCAATATATGTACAAGTATATATCTATCGGTTCTTATTCACTTTTAACTCTCTACATTTTTTCACATGGTTGATCACTAAAACATAGCACAAGGGAATGTATGTAAGTTAATAATATACACTAGTAATAACCCTCGATAATCGGGGGACTCCGTTATTTAAAAGGAAAAAAGTAAAAAAAAAATTTTTTATAAAAACTCAATTTATTCAAGTACTTCATGGAAAACTACATTCGTAGTGGTTTTATTTTGGTCGTAAGTCTTAACTTTGATATCTTGAGAAGATCGTACTCGACTCAATGCGGCATACAGCTGGCCATGCGTAAAACAATCCTCCTTGAGGAAAACACCAACTCTTGCTAGAGTCTGCCCTTGAGATTTGTTTATTGTTATTGCGAATGCTACAATTATTGGAAATTTATACGGGGCAACAAAATTTGTTTCCCTTGTGATTCACCGGTTAAAATTTCGACCTCCAAACAATTACAATGTAGTGCTTTTACTATCAAGCGAGTCCCACTGACCAACCCTTCATATGTATTAAGATTGCGGATTAACATCACAACTGTTCCAACCTTAAGCCTTAACTTATGAGGCGCTACTTGACTGAAATTAAGGGAGTTTAGAAATTCTGTAGGGAATCCGACATGCTCTTGAGGATCTTCAGAAACGACAGTATCCACGCTATAATATACCCTTTCTTCACCGGGCAACATATTTACTATTTCGCTATTTATTATCGTACAGTGATCATTTTTTGGACACAAAATTGCCCGATCCTTCAAATGGTTTTGACTAATAACACCAGACTGAGGCTGAAATACCCTATCCACTAAATTTTCATTTAGCAAAATTATCTCTTCTGGTAAATTGATTTTCGACTTTGGAGAGAGCTCTCGACCTTCTCCAACACGCAAAAGAAAACTATTGTATAAGTATTTATCTAATTTACCACTTACTTTTTCCCTTACTCCGGAAAGAAGGTTTCAGAACACAATTTTTCAATTAAAGTAGATTACAATTTTATTGATAACCGGTTGTAATAAAACTCTCCCTGGTCGGATACCAGTGGAGGCTGGACAGTGTAGGTATGTTTGTACAAAAAAAAAATGAACTGAATGTACTCCCTGGTCGGATACCAGTGGAGGTTGTAGATTTATGAAATATAAATTACTGCTGCGCGCCGAAGATCACCAGATGTAACCGGATGATTGAGCTGCCGACCACAAGACGGAGCAAATGCCAAAAAAAGGAAGGTTGAGCTGCTTGCCGAAAAAAACGAAAGAGGTAGAGCGTCCGCCGATGTTTTCTGATCGAAATTCGTGATCGAAGTGTCGGTTCACTTCCAGGACGAAGCTTTTTGCTCGTTGGGCGGTGGTGGATTAGCAGCTGCGTGTATTGGTGTGTGTGTGGTGTTTTCTGCTGCTTCCAATGGATGTGTGGTGTGTGGGGAAACTGCTGTCTTCAGGTGTGGTGTATGGGCCAGTGTTGCTTGTGAGTGGTGTGTTGTGTGGTGTAGTGGCGCGTGAGGGCGGGAAGCTTAACTCATTTAGCCAGTATTCTTTAGAACGCATATTCGTTGAGAGTTTGAGACACCTAAAAAATTTCCAAAGTGAGCACCGTTTCAAACAATTACCAACTATAGCGGCAATAGCGTGAGCTATTGGGCACCACAGGAAGAACTTGCCTGAAATCACCACCTAATAAAATAACCTTTCCACCAAAAGGTATTTAATTTTGGTGAATATCACGTAATAATCGATCTAAGCAAAAGTAGCATGCTAATTCGGCGAGCATTGCGATTTTCTTCTCTGGCCCTCTG
Organism: Bactrocera tryoni; assembly: GCF_016617805.1. NCBI lineage: Eukaryota > Metazoa > Arthropoda > Insecta > Diptera > Tephritidae > Bactrocera > Bactrocera tryoni. Next base: position 102,207 of record NW_024396573.1, read on the forward strand.
TTCCTCTTCCTCAAGGGGTTAATATTTGAAAGCATTTCGTGGATTTCTCTCAGCAAATACCTATCGCAGTTTGAATTATGTTGTGCCCTTATATCAGTTGCTTGATCCGTGTCAAGAATAAACAGCTGGGCGTAGGAGGATTCTGAAGGATGATCTGCATGCAATGGACCTACCCTATGATATATCGATCCATGTATTCGGAAGCAATATGGTCCGCGCCCTGTAGGCTCCGCAATTTTCGCTTCGAATGATGCAAAAGCAAACTAACTATTTAGCTGCCGAATATTCTCCAAATAGTGTCCCCGCCAAGAGCTCAAATCATTTTCTAACACAGCTTTCAAAAACTCAGGTACACGTAATTCTTGAAGTTTAACTTTTCCGCCATGACAACATGTCGTAAAGCCATTTCTTACCTAGTAACAATTTCAACCAAATATTAAGACAATAAGTATGTATATACATATATTACGAATATAAAACAATGAAAGTACAGGTACCCTTTCACTTCCGAAATGTTTTGCTTTACAGTGTAAACATATATTAGTCAAACCCCCAAGCGAACTATACTCCGGAAGAACTACGAAGTTTAGGGCAGCTTTGAAATAACTTGCCATAGATCCTGCATGACTACGGCTCTAATAAAACAGGTCAATTCATATACATACAAACATTAACATTTAAAAATTCCGTTTTATCTATAACATTCACCTCTTCTCTTCGACCTGTTAAACTCCATTTTCGTCTAATTCGCCTTTGGTTTGGCATTTTATTTTTAATAATTAATCTGAATCTGAACTGAAATTCGATGTAGTATGTATGTATTCGCTGGTAATAGCCGCCTTGACTTTTGGAAGAAAACTGAACTGACTCAAAGCTTACCTAACGCAATAACACTTCTAATCAAAATAACGCCGACAACAATATTTCTGTTAGATTTTGCACTTGCGTCTTCGCCCATACATATGTATATACATACATATGTGTGTAAGTATGTATGTTTGAATATAAAACAAAGTAGAGTGCGCATGTCAAAGCGCAGTGTTCCTTAGCTCGTACATACATATTCGTGCAACATAGAAGAGAGCGCATGTCAAATCGTAGATAGCGCCTTAGCGCATGCATATGTATGTATGTACCAGTGCACATGCCAAAGCAAACATTTGTAATTTGTAATATTCGTCATTCTCTTATTGTCATAGATAACTTGATTAGAATCTCTTTTCTTGCTCTATCGCTTGCAGCTGATCTGTTTTCTGAGCTGGCAACAAAACACAATCAGGGTGCCGTCAACCAGCAGTTAGTGAAAAAGGCGGGATGCCAGAAAAGCAGCGCTATAATTACTTGACGAAATTAATGTGAAATGAAACTTTGCGAACATATTTTGGCAAAATAAATGTTTATGTAAATTAATTAATGATTTTGCATTTTAGCATTTACATATATATGTACTAGCTGTTACCCTGTGCGTTTCGCTACACCTAAATCGATTAAAGCTCTTAAGGGTTTTTACTTTGTGTTTTATTTATTGTTGTAAAACTGTTACTCATTTATAAAACATTTATAAAACATATTGGTATACAACATTTTTGGTTTTTCCACCTGCCGCGTAAATGAATAAGTACCTTGGTGTTCCCACTCTCGAGCATGCGACGAACAATTGGCCGTGGGAGAAGCACGGTTCCTCCAAATTGACGCCGCACACTTGAAACGTTTGCCCTTGCGATTTGTTGATGGTCATCGCAAAGGCAAGACGTACTGGGAACTGCAAACGCTTAAACTCAAACGGCATGTCCGTTGGAATCATGGGAATGCGTGGTAAGAGTACAACTTCACCTGCTGCCTTGCCATTTAGTATTGTTGCTTCAATCAAATTTGGCCACAATTTTTTGACTGAAAGTCTTGTGCCATTACACAAAGTCGGTGGCTTCAGATTTCGTAGAAGTATAATGGGTGAACCGACTTTCAGGACCAAACGATGCGGTGGCAGACCGGGGGGATCCAAAGAATTCAAGAATTCAGTTGGTTAATTGACTACTTCATCTTGATTTAAAACACTATCAATCGATATGTTGTAGCTTCTCCTGGCAGTTTTTCTTGAATGGCAAAATTGATTTCGTTGACGTGTACATTTTTCGGTGCCAATATTGCGCATTCAATAAATAATCGTGGCGTTGATAGTGTTGAACAATATTCGGAAATACACTTTCAATCAATTCTTCTTTCGATTGTTAAAGTGTACAAAAGATGTTCGGCAATGTGATCAAACTGGTATCAATAACTGCTTCGAAAACGCCGCTGCGGATCGATCATTTTGCAATTGGACTCGCATGTTGATGGTAAGAGTCAGCCTTTGAACATTTCTCCACAAAACTGACGATTTTAAACATACGTTTATTTCATCGGCAGGAGTTGATCGAGGAATGACTGACAAAGTTTGCCGAAAATCGCCGGATAATAAGACTAATGCTCCGCCAAAAAGTTTTTGTTTTTGGCGTAAATCTTGCATTGTTCTATTGAATGCTCCTAATGACTTTTTGTTAGCCATTGGGCACTCATCCCATAGAACTATTCTAGCTCCTCGCAAAACTTTTGCCATTGTTAAATTCCTCGATATGTTGCACGTTGGTGTTTCAACGACTTGGATGTTCAGCGGTAATTTCAACGCAGAATGTGCTGTTCGGCCGCCATCAAGTAGAGTAGCAGCGATGCCTGACGAAGCAATTGCCAGCGCAATTTATCAAGAAAGTAGAATCCACCGGCGTTATTGTCAACCGCTCGTATAATCTTATCATAAGCATTTTTCTGCTGAATATTCAATTTGGTAATGTTAGCTTGTATGAAAGCACGCAATTCATTGCAATCGTATTGTTGTTCACGTTGAAGCTCATGGTCAATGATTGGGCGCAGTAATGCCAAGTTGCGCTAATGCCTTATTCGCAATTGTAAGGCACAGATCTTCAACCAATATCAAAGCAGAATTATACATTTGTAATGTATATAGCAAGTCTGCGTCCGATGCTCGATTACGCGCCAAAATTAAAAAGTCCTCGGTCATGCAGTCTTTGTACTTATTCTACAGTTATTGCGGATTTGACAGAAGGCATGTAGATATTATTATGGCGAATAGCACGCGTATTTGTTTTGGATGAGATGTGAGTGATGCGGCATGAAATGCGGTGTCCTAATGCATATCATCTTCTAACAAATGCAATCGCTGACATGCTTCACGATACGTCGCACACAACTGACCGTCAACAGTTTTCAAATCAGCAAATGATTTTGGTCCGCGCACGTTGACTAATAGCAGACGCAAATAAAAACATTCGGCGTTGTTCGGATGGATGGTGTAAATACGTCTTAAGGCATCGGTTTTACGGACATTTGGATAACCGTCAACACGCTCCCCTTGCTTTCGTCGTTGAAATGTTTTCGATGATGGATTCCAAGTGAAATATTGTGGTATTTCGGAATATAGCAATGTTCTTGCAAATTCATCGTTTTCACACAACTCGAAAAAGGTAGTTAGTGTTGTCCCCGGGGGTCGTGCTAGAGTATGCATATTTGAAGTACATAAATAAAAATGGAAAAATTAACCTAAAACTACATCTTAAACTATGTATTTTACCCACACACGCATATGCAATAAGACCCACCAACAGTGTATTTGCGAACCGCATGGAAGCACTTACGAAACAATAACAATACTCACTTGCTTTGTGTGTGTTGCACGGTCAGCAGAAAAACACAAAATCGTTTCCAATAAATGTAGCAAATCGATGGAATTCAATCTGGAAAAAACAAACAGAAAAATACACAAAATGTTGAAACATTTTTTTTGATACACTCAGTGTATTCGGAAACTTAAGTTCTGTATGTCTTGTTAGCTTGACAGTCATCCATAGAAAGAACGAATGACAGGCAAAAACGATCAACATGCGATGTCAATGTTTTTTATTAATTGTAAACATCCGCCAGTTGTTTCGTTTTTTGTTTTTTTCTTTTTGCACAACGTGCAATGATACACACATTAAATTTCTTATGTGCACCCTCCAAACAGACCCCAATCACCCCTGAAAATTTCATTGAAATCGGGCAAGCCGTCTAGGAGGAGTATGCGAACAGGAAGTTTTGCCACTTAATTTTTATATATAGATGTATGCATTTTCAAAGTGTTTAATTTAGTGTTTTGTATAATTTATTAAATACCAAAGTTAATATTTTTCAGCAGTGGCATCATTGGCAAATGTTATAAAAAATGCGAGTTTTGACAGCTCTCTCTCGAACCAAAGAGCCTCGTATCAAGTTATCTATGCTTATTGTCATTTTGCTACCGAGCAGACAACATTGTTGTTGTTAGATTTCGCACTTGCGCCTTCGCGTATGTGGGTATGTGTGTAACGAAAGCAAATGACAGAAACATTTGTAATTATTCATTCTCTTACATATATGCTCTTTTCTGTAGAAGCGCTGCTTATATTAGCTTAATGTAAAAATTGAAGAACTTTAAACGCGAATATATCAAAAGTGGTTCAATGAATTTAAAATCTGTAAAATTTGTGCGAAATTTCAGATCGCACACTCTAATTTGATGTATTATTTGTCTCTGTACGTTTTGTAGATCTCTGGAAATAAGCGCCTTATCTTAGAATAATATATAGATTACACAAATATTATTTATAAAATGTTCGCCTTTCACCAGTGTCCATGACATCCACCCTCCTTGGTCTCAACATTTTTCCAATCCTCACCACCTGCTGAGGTATAGACATTACCTGTATTGGGACATATTCATTAATAAATGCTCTGGCGCTTCTTCTGGTAACTTTGATAAAAGTTAGGTTAATAGCCACATCCGTGGATCTTAATTGCTCCAGCAAGAATTTCGCATTTACATCTATACAGTGCTGACGCTACTTCTCGACCTCTTTTTCATCCACTTCTCTGTACTCTTTGTGCTGTCGTAGTCTGATCCAGACTTAGATCTCCGCTTCTGCTGGCTATTTATGAAGTCCAATCGCATTTTCTTATAGAAATTATTAGTTACACTCTCTAATATGCGTTTTTGTTAACGAGTTTGTTCTAGCTTATCCATCTTTGGTATAACAAACTAACAATTGTTGCGTGGTATTTGTAGGTTCCACGATTTTTTAATAACGCTATTAACTGCATTTTTCTTGTTCTGAAAATATTCTAATTTAATTATTAATAAAACATTAGCAGCATACCTGACCCTCTTCAAATTTTTCTTCGAATGGCTATTCAATGGCGGATATGTAGTAGTATAAGAGTTGAAACATTAACATTTGTTTAATCCAAAAAAAAATCTCTGTATTACTCTCACATACTACGAAAAGTAATAGAGGTGTAATGCAGAGAAAAAAAAACCGCCCCAACTTCAATTACTACAAGAAAACGAGACACAAAAAGGACACAATATTCCCGCGTTTTTGAAAGCGATCACATAAAAAAGATGAAATCAACCCGAAATCATTAAAGATTCCAACTTCCAAATTTCGGGAAAGGGCGGAAAAGTTAATCAAAATTCGAATAAAATTTGCCCAATCATTTTAGTGTCTTCAAATGCGGATATACTTGTATGGATGCACAAGCGAGCGTTTTAAAGCAACTCACAAATTTACTTCCAAGCTATGAAGTAAATAAAAAACATTGCAAAAAATGATCGCATCTCAAATCAACAGATCCCAATAGTCATACCCCATCACTAATCGACATTTTATTAGGCAGTAACTTAATAACTCAAATAATCGTTGGAGGTAAAGAGAAAATCTGCAATTGTTAGCCCAACATACAATCTTTGGGTGGATTTTAAGTGGCCAAGTCACTGAAAAAAATAAATTTTTCACTACTTCTTCTTCTTAATTGGCGTAGAAACCGCTTAAGCGATTATAGCCGAGTTAACAACAACGCGCCAGTCGCTTCTTCTTCTCGCTACGTGGCGCCAATTGGATATTCAAGCGAAGCCAGGTCCTTCTCCACTTGGTCCTTCCAGCTTGGAGTGGAGGTCTTCCTCTTCCTCTGCTTCCCCCGGCTTGGGCACTGCCGTCGAATATTTTCAAGAGTACTGGGTGTTTTCATCCATCCGGACAACATGACCTAGCCAGCGTAGCCGCTGTCTTTTAATTCGCTGAACTATGTCGATGTCGTCGTATATCTCGTACAGCTCATCGTTCCATCGAATGCGGTATTCGCCGTGGCTAACGCGCAAAGGACCATAAATCTTTCGCAGAACTTTTCTCTCTCGAAAACTCGCAACGTCCGACTCATCCGTTGTTGACATCGTCCAAGACTCTGCACCATACAGCAGGACGGGAATTATGAGTGACTTATAGAGTTTGGTTTTTGTTTGTCGAGAGAGGACTTTGCTTCTCAATTGCCTACTCAGTCCGAAGTAGCACCTGTTGGCAAGAGTTATCCTGCGTTGGATTTCTAGGCTGACACTGTTGGTGGTGTTTACGCTGGTTCCAAGATAGACGAAATTATCTACGACTTCAAAGTTATGACTGTCAACAGTGACGTGAGTGCCAAGTCGCGAATGCGACGACTGTTTGTTTGATGACAGGAGATACTTCGTCTTGCCCTCGTTCACTACCAGACCCATTTTCTGTGCTTCCTTGTCTTGTCTGAAACCTCGTTTGGTATCGAACGGCTCGGAGAGGTCCTTTCCGATCCTGATGGAGCTTTTGGTGTTACTCAACGTCAGTTTACACAGCCGTATTAGTTTTGCGGGGATACCAAATTCAGACATCGCGGCATAAAGGCAGCTTCTTTTCGTGCTGTCGAAAGCAGCTTTGAAATCGACGAAGAGGTGGTGTGTGTCGATTCTCCTTTCACGGGTCTTTTCCAAGATTTGGCGCATGGTGAATATCTGGTCGGTTGTTGATTTTCCAGGTCTGAAGCCACACTGATAAGGTCCAATCAGTTTGTTGACGGTGGGCTTTAATCTTTCACACAATACGCACGATAGAACCTTATATGCGATGTTGAGGAGGCTAATCCCACGGTAGTTGGCGCAGATTGTGGGGTCTCCTTTTTATGGATTGGGCACAGCACACTTAAATTCCAATCGTTGGGCATGCTTTCGTCCGACCATATTTTACAAAGAAGCTGATGCATGCTCCTTATCAGTTCTTCGCCTCCGTGTTTGAATAGCTCGGCCGGCAATCCATCGGCCCCTGCCGCTTTGTTGTTCTTCAAGCGGGTAATTGATATTCGAACTTCTTCATGGTCGGGCAATGGAACGTCTGCTCCATCGTCATCGATTGGGGAATCGGGTTCGCCTTCCCCTGGCGTTGTGCGTTCACTGCCATTCAGCAGGCTGGAGAAGTATTCCCTCCATAATTTAAGTATGCTCTGGGCATCGGTCTCTAGATCACCTTTGGGGGTTCGACAAGAGTATGCTCCGGTCTTGAAACCTTCTGTAAGCCGCCGCATTTCTTCATAGAATTTTCGAGCATTACCCCTGTCGGTCAGCTTATCAAGCTCTTCGTACTCACGCATTTCAGCCTCTTTCTTTTTCTGTGTACAAATGCGTATCGCTTCCCTTTTCAACTCTCGGTATCTATCCCATCCCGCAAGTGTTGTGGTCGATCGTAACGTTGCGAGGTAGGCAGCCTGTTTTCTCTCCGCTGTGACACGGCACTCCTCGTCGTACCAGCTGTTCTTTTGCACTTTCCGAAAACCAATGGTTTCGGCTGCTGCTGTACGTAAGGAGTTTGAAATGCCGTCCCACACTTCCCTTATACCGAGTTGTTGACGAGTGCTCTCAGAGAGCAGGAGTGCAGGCCGAGTAGAAAATCGTTCGGCTGTCTGTTGTGATTGCAGCTTCTCGACGTCGAACCTTCCTTGTGATTGTTGGCGTGCGTTTTTTGCTGCACAGAGGCCTGTGCGAATCTTGGCTGCAACAAGATAGTGGTCCGAGTCGATGTTAGGACCTCGGAGCGCACGCTCATCTAAAACACTGGAGACGTGTCTTCCGTCTATCACTACATGATCGATCTGGTTGGTTCGATCCGGAGACAGCCAGGTAGCTTGATGATTCTTTTTATGCTGGAATCTAGTACTACAGATAACCATATTTCGGGCCCCGGCGAAGTCGATCAGCCTCAACCCATTTGGGGATGTTTCGTCGTGGAGGCTGAATGTAACGACCGTAGTGCCAAAGATACCTTCTTTACCCACCCTGGTGTTAAAGTCGCCAAGCACGATTTTGGCATCGTGGCGGGGGCAGCTCTCATAAGCGCGCTCCAAGCGCTCATAGAAGACATCTTTGGTCACATCGTCCTTCTCTTCCGTCGGGGCGTGGGCGCAGATCAGCGATATGTTTAAGAACCTCGCTTTGATGCGGATTGTGACTAGACGTTCATGCACCGGAGTGAATGATAGTACTCGGCGACGGAGTCTCTCTTCCACCACGAATCCAACACCAAACTTGCGCTCCTTTATATGGCCACTGTAGTAAATGTCACAAGGACCTACTCGTCTCTGTCCTTGTCCCGTCCATCGCATTTCTTGGACGGCGGTGATGTCAGCCTTTATTTTTTAGAGGACATCAACCAGCTGGGCAGCGGCACCTTCCCAATTAAGGGTCCGGACATTCCAGGCACATGCCCTCAAATCGTAGTCCTTATTTCGTTTGCCATGGTCGTCATCAAAAGGGGGTCTTTCATCCGAGGCTGTTTTTTCTTTTTCATTGGTACTGGTTTTTTCGTGGCGGGTCCTAAGCCCAACGCACAACCCTATGTAGGGGATGATTCGCCTTCTCACATTAGCTCGCCTTCGAACGGATGTTCTTAGGCTACCCAGAGGATACTTGATCAAAGACCGGAAGTCGTGAGCTGCTTGAGCCATGTGTAAAAGAATCGTTTCTGGCCACTCCCAAGTGAATGGCGATCAGAGAACTTTCCTCACTTGCGTGAATTTCTACACATGACTCCATCCTACACAAGTTGAAAATATTCAAATAAGTATTTAAATAATCAATTTAGAGAATTGTGAGAAGTAGAAGAATTACCTCAAACCACCTTCAGAACAAGATCAGGCATGTGAAGCCTATTACAAGACCACAACAACAAGAAACAAAGACGGTGGTTATATTGTGCAACTACCATTCAAACCATCTTCCCACCATTTCAGATTCTATTGCTCTAGGCCACTCTCGAATATCAGCAGTTCAGCAATTCCTAGGCATGGAAAAAAGCCTGACAAAGGAAATCAGAATATGATACTCGTAATCAATCATATGGAAGAAACTATACTATATGACAAAATATCTAAAGGTATGAGATCTACCTTCAGCGTCTTCTGTGCTGCAAGCACAAATATACGTGGACGACATCATCAGATAGCAACATCATCTCATTAGCGTGCGAATCGTTATTTCAAGTGATCAAAGCACTAAATTTATAGGGGTTGCCCCTAAAGAAAATTAAATCAAATCATAAAGACATAAAAAAAGAAAGACTTATTAGGCACAGACTTCCATAAATTTGAAAAGGCCAGTATAACAAAAACATTACAGATTCAATGGAATGCGATAACAGATCAATTCTCATATACAATTGAGTCAATATCTGCAATGTCCGCCATAACTAAACCCCAAATACTTTTCTCGGTTGAAATGAGCAAGTAAACCCTGTGCGTTTAACAAAATGGTTTCAATTTGCTAACAACTTACATACTATTTTGGAAATTAGAATTCTTCGATGGGTAAATTTCGCCCCTAATCAAAATGTAGAAAAACATGGCTTCTGTGATGCTTCTGAAATGGCCTATTCAGCAACAATTTACGTACAGAGTGCGATTACACAATTACCTTACATCTTTTAGTAGCAAAATCCAAAGAGGCTGCAAACCACGTGACCTCATCAACACTACACTTTGGGGGAATGGTACGCGGCTCACAAAAACTTCAGATGAGTACGATATACTACTCCGATTTTCATCATTCCCGAGAGCACTAAGAGTAATCGCCTACATGTTTAACACGTTCTACCCGCCGCATTTTATCTATGTTTCTATACATTGTGTGTACAAGTTTGTCAAGTTGTTCGTATAACGGCACTTTTCTAATTGTTTTGTTTTAGAAAGAAATATAAAAAATAAATTTTATTTGTGAATGTTGAAAACGCCTACAATAAATATAAATTTATAATTCCCCAATCCATTTTATTTCCACGGTCCACGCCGCCAGATAAGCGCAGTGCCAGTGGACCACCGCCGGGTAGAAGGTGTTAAATTTACCTAAAGGCTTAAACAAAAAACGAAAAGAATATCATATGATCCTTACGCACAACCAACGCATTCCGACTTGCCACATGCCAAAGTCAGTTTTATCATATGCCTAAACTTGCTAATTTTCAAACAAGAGAAATCAGAGTAAGCTTCGAGGATGAGACCTCTCGAAGCTCTCTTCTCGTCTTGAAATCCTGTTTCACTTATTTATTTCTAATATATCTCCATCAGTTTACACTGCATGGTGAGCATCGGTTGATGCAAAAATATTCCGACAAGAATTGTATATACCGCGACTAAAGTCACAAAATCAAAAGACAATTCTTATATGTAAACTATGTAACTAACTACAAACACAAAATACGTACGCAGATCATAGCAGTTTACCACCTGAATGCTGCAATTATGTTCTACCCTTTACCATTAGTGGGGTTGATTTTGCTGGACCTTCCCAGATGCACCACTATACGAATAAGGAGCAGTGCTTCTCCATAAGGACAGTGTAAATTAAAAGTACCCTGTACAAGGAGTAGCAAGATTACAGAAACTGAAGAATATTACCATACCTTCGAATTTGAGGTTCTTGCTATTATCGCTGCCTTATATCAATGACTAGTGTACCTACTAAATTTCCATTTTTCTTTTCAAACCTATTGTATGGATAATAGTGTTTTTCTTCTTCGTATAACAACAGGGGTTTCACGAGGCAATGCTCAAGTTGTTAGCGAAGCTTTGTTCAGATAAGCTGAGCAGCTAGTATAAGTTTGTAATGGAAGTTCAAGTTACACTCAATAATACATCTTTTAGGAGTACTAAAGTATCGCCTTTAAAACTATTGACTAATCGATAAGCGGATCAGTGAAATACTTGAGCTAAGCTAACTCGTAGACAATGAGGCTATTGAGGAGTTCAAATGACAGACACTCATTTAAGAAAGCGCATGAGGTATCATGACATTCCATGAAGAAATATACGTAGCTTTAACTCGCAACCATTGACTATTTCGGACGTACCATGACACATGTCATATTCAAATTTAAGGGATCGTTTTAATGTGAAATTTTCGAGAAATCGATCTTTTTTTTGCATTATTGGATAGTATACCATTCACTGTAATAAACATTTTCTCAAATTTTGAAATCGAAATTCAAGTTATTACGGTCGCTACAGCGTTTCTTGTGGAAAGAGAATAGAGTGGGAAACGTAGCGACTCCAACCTCAACGTCAAACGCATCTTTTTCAGAATGGTGTTTTTCAAAACGGTTTCCACTCTCAAAAGAAGAGTCTTGAAGATATCTAGTCATTCGCTATTGCGCTATGGAAGCTTTTATTTTTTTTTTTTTAACTTCCTATCTATTTTTATGAAAACGTACATAACGTCATAAAAACCGGTCGATAGATTATTTGTTTGGTTATTCATAGGCCACAGAAAACTGGTGCAATGGTCATCACTTGCTTTACATTACAAACAGAATTTTCTTTCTCATAATTTTTTTGCAACATTTATGTATGTAACGTAATATATTCACATTATCTTTTTGGTAAAAAGCTTATATATGGTTTATATATATTTTATATTATTATACTTTGTATAATTTACAATACAAAATACATCAATTTACTAATTCCTGATATTCACACAATTTATACATACATATGTAATCTTATTTAACAATATTTTTTAAAGTAATTAATTTAGAACTATTAGTATTGAGTAAATTAAATATTGCATACAAATTCGGCTTTGGCTGATTGGTCAAGTTTCATCCATTTATCGAGTAAAGCCGCCCAGAACGTTCTCGGTCTATTAACTCAAAATCACAACTTTTAAATCGTGCACACCACTCTTAGCTTGCAAGCTCAGGCATGTTCACCATAAACTTCCACCAAAATAGATGATTTTCGACCATATATTATCCAACTTTTGAAACATTCAAAATAACGGTGAAAAGCTGATATGAGAAAATTAACTTGTTGAACATACATATGTATAGTTCTATTTAAGATGCTTTTATGCGATTATTAACTAATCGTAAATAGTTATGTATATTCAATTATATTGAACATTAATATACACATACATTTTCAATACGCATACCCACAAAAGTCTCTAGGACATGATAATATTACCACAAAAATGCTAACTGAATTACCAAATATTGATGTAGATGTGTTCTCTTTGCTCTTCAATGCAATCTTAAGTTTCGCCCTAATCAAAATGTAGAAAAACATGGCTTCTGTGATGCTTCTGAAATGACTCTATTCAGCAACAATTTACGTACAGGGTGCGATTACACAATTACTTTACATCTTTTAGTAGCAAAAGCCAAAGAGGCTGCAAACCACGTGATCTCATCAACACTACACTTTGGGGGGAATGGTACGCTGGCTCACAAAATCAGAAGAATTCTGCCCACAGTCTCCTCGCTCTCGGTATCTTAGCTCCTGAAAGTCGGAAAATTTTAAATTTTTATATCACTCCAGATGAGTACGATATACTACTCCGATTTTCATCATTCCCGAGAGCACTAAGAGTAATCGCTTACAGGTTTAACAAGTCCTACCCGCCGCATTTTATCTATGTTTCTATACATTGTGTGCACAAGTTTGTCAAGTTGTTCGTATAACGGCACTTTTCTAATTGTTTTGTTTTAGAAAGAACTATAAAAAATAAATTTTATTTGTGAATTTTGAAAACGCCTACAGCAAATATAAATTTATAATTCCCCAATCCATTTTATTTCCACGGTCCACGCCGCCAGATAAGCGCAGTGCCAGTGGACCACCGCCGGGTAGAAGGTGTTAAATTTACCTAAAGGCTTAAACAAAAAAACGAAAAGAATATCATATGATCCTTACGCACAACTAACGCATTCCGACTTGCCACATGCCAAAGTCAGTTTTATCATATGCCTAAACTTGCTATTTCAAACAAGAGAAATCAGAGTAGCTCGAGGGATGAGACCTCTCGAAGCTCTCTTCTCGTCTTAAATCCCGTTTCACTTATTTATTTCTAATATATCTCCATCAGTTTACACTGCATGGTGAGCATCGGTTGATGCAAAAAATATTCCGACAAGAATTGTATATACCGCGACTAAAGTCACAAATCAAAAAGACAATTCTTATATGTAAACTATGTACTAACTACAAACACAAAATACGTACGCAGATCATAGCAGTTTACCACCTGAATGCTGCAATTATGTTCTACCCTTTACCATTAGTGGGGTTGATTTTGCTGGACCTTCCCAGATGCACCACTATACGAATAAGGAGCAGTGCTTCTCCATAAGGACAGTGTAAATTAAAAGTACCCTGTACAAGGAGTAGCAAGATTACAGAAACTGAAGAATATTACCATACCTTCGAATTTGAGGTTCTTGCTATTATCGCTGCCTTATATCAATGACTAGTGTACCTACTAAATTTCCATTTTTCTTTTCAAACCTATTGTATGGATAATAGTGTTTTTCTTCTTCGTATAACAACAGGGGGTTTCACGAGGCAATGCTCAAGTTGTTAGCGAAGCTTTGTTCAGATAAGCTGAGCAGCTAGTATAAGTTTGTAATGGAAGTTCAGTTACACTAATAATACATCTTTTTAGGAGTACTAAAGTATCGCCTTTAAAACTATTGACCTATCGATAAGTGGATCAGTGAAATACTTGAGCTAAGCTAACTCGTAGAACAATGAGGCTATTGAGGAGTTCAAAATGACAGACACTCATTTAAGAAAGCGCATGAGGTATCATGACATTCCATGAAGAAATATACGTAGCTTTAACTCGCAACCATTGACTATTTCGGACGTACCATGACACATGTCATATTCAAATTTAAGGGATCGTTTTAATGTGAAATTTTCGAGAAATCGATCTTTTTTTTGCATTATTGGATAGTATACCATTCACTGTAATAAACATTTTCTCAAATTTTGAAATCGAAATTCAAGTTATTACGGTCGCTACAGCGTTTCTTGTGGAAAGAGAATAGAGTGGGAAACGTAGCGACTCCAACCTCAACGTCAAACGCATCTTTTTCAGAATGGTGTTTTTCAAAACGGTTTCCACTCTCAAAAAGAAGAGTCTTGAAGATATCTAGTCATTCGCTATTGCGCTATGGAAGCTTTTTTTTTTTAACTTCCTATCTATTTTTATGAAAACGTACATAACGTCATAAAAACCGGTCGATAGATTATTTGTTTGGTTATTCATAGGCCACAGAGAAAACTGGTGCAATGGTCATCACTTGCTTTACATTACAAACAGAATTTTCTTTCTCATAATTTTTTTTTGCAACATTTATGTATGTAACGTAATATATTCACATTATCTTTTTGGTAAAAAGCTTATATATGGTTTATATATATTTTATATTATTATACTTTGTATAATTTACAATACAAAATACATCAATTTACTAATTCCCTGATATTCACACAATTTATACATACATATGTAATCTTATTTAACAATATTTTTTAAAGTAATTAATTTAGAACTATTAGTATTGAGTAAATTAAATATTGCATACAAATTCGGCTTTGGCTGATTGGTCAAGTTTCATCCATTTATCGAGTAAAGCCGCCCAGAACGTTCTCGGTCTATTAAGTCAAAATCACAACTTTTAAATCGTGCACACCACTCTTAGCTTGCAAGCTCAGGCATGTTCACCATAAACTTCCACCAAAATAGATGATTTTCGACCATATATTATCCAACTTTTGAAACATTCAAAATAACGGTGAAAAGCTGATATGAGAAAATTAACTTGTTGAACATACATATGTATAGTTCTATTTAAGATGCTTTTATGCGATTATTAACTAATCGTAAATAGTTATGTATATTCAATTATATTGAACATTAATATACACATACATTTTCAATACGCATACCCACAAAAGTCTCTAGGACATGATAATATTACCACAAAAATGCTAACTGAATTACCAAATATTGATGTAGATGTGTTCTCTTTGCTCTTCAATGCAATCTTAAGTTTCGCCCCTAATCAAAATGTAGAAAAACATGGCTTCTGTGATGCTTCTGAAATGACCTATTCAGCAACAATTTACGTACAGGGTGCGATTACACAATTACTTTACATCTTTTAGTAGCAAAAGCCAAAGAGGCTGCAAACCACGTGATCTCATCAACACTACACTTTGGGGGAATGGTACGCGGCTCACAAAATCAGAAGAATTCTGCCCACAGTCTCCTGCTCCCGGTATCTTAGCTCCTGAAAGTCGGAAAATTTTAAATTTTTATATCACTCCAGATGAGTACGATATACTACTCCGATTTTCATCATTCCCGAGAGCACTAAGAGTAATCGCTTACATGTTTAACAAGTCCTACCCGCCGCATTTTATCTATGTTTCTATACATTGTGTGCACAAGTTTGTCAAGTTGTTCGTATAACGGCACTTTTCTAATTGTTTTGTTTTAGAAAGAACTATAAAAAATAAATTTTATTTGTGAATTTTGAAAACGCCTACAGCAAATATAAATTTATAATTCCCCAATCCATTTTATTTCCACGGTCCACGCCGCCAGATAAGCGCAGTGCCAGTGGACCACCGCCGGGTAGAAGGTGTTAAATTTACCTAAAGGCTTAAACAAAAAAACGAAAAGAATATCATATGATCCTTACGCACAACTAACGCATTCCGACTTGCCACATGCCAAAGTCAGTTTTATCATATGCCTAAACTTGCTATTTCAAACAAGATAAATCAGAGTTGCTCGAGGAACGAGACCTCTCGAAGCTCTCTTCTCGTGTTAAACCCATTCTTGGACGCTAAGGGATTAATACGTGCAAATGGTAGATTAGCAAACTCCAGCCTTAGTTCCAATGAAAAATCCCGTTTCACTTATTTATCTTATATATAAAAATGAATCGCAAAATGTGTTGCTAAGCGCATAACTCAACAACGCCTGAACCAATTTTGCCAATTCTTTTTTTTTTTTTCAAGGATGGTTTTTACGGCAATTCGAATAATTGCCAGAAAACCACTAAAAACAGCCCTTTACTTTTTTCCATACAAACGAATGAATGTTTGTTTGTTAGTAACTTTTTAATTATTTTCAAATTTTGTTTGTGGGTTTTTTTTAATAGTTTGATTTGAAATTATTTGAATTGTTCAATTTCGGTCGCTTGCTGTTTTATTCCGGCTATTCAAAAGAAAAATTATTGAAAATTATTCAGTGAAACTTTACGTGTGTTTCACACAAAATGGTCAATTGCGAAGAGCCCTAATATCGGTCGGCGTTCTTTCTGCCATCAACGTATGGCAGCCCAAGGCAAGGCAAGAAGTGCTCCCAGGATGCGGTGACATACGTGCGGAATTATGGATCGCGGTCAACCAGCAAGCGATCGTTACGATGTCACAGCAATAGTTACGATGTTTGATGGACTTTATCTTGAAGCAACATATATGTGGTGCTGTTAGATGCTAGATGTACTCTTTTGAGTGGCAAAAGACAGGTTTGCCACACGCACACATTCCTCTTTGGATGGTGGATGGTGGTTACACCAGATCAAATTTATGAACTCATTTCTGCTGAAATTCCTGATGGAGAGAAAGATCCAGTATGACACGAAGTGATGACAACCAATATAGTTCATGGGCTTTGCGGACACCACAATCCCACTTCGGTTTGTATGTCTGATAATAAATGTACGAAACACTATCCACGTGCTTTTCTTTCGGAAACACAAACTAGAAATGATGGATATCCACCCTATCGGCGTCGCTCACCAGACCACAATGGCAGAACATTCAGCATTCAATTTAGAAGGGTGAATATCGAAGTTGACAACACATGGATCGTACTATATTCACCATTACTGTCTAATTCACATTCAAAACTCATATCAATATTGAGTATTGTAGTTTGGTGTACTCGTGTAGAATCCCCAAAGGTGATCTAGTCACCGATGCCCAGAGCATACTTAAATTATGGAGGGCCTGCTGAATGGCACTGAACGCACAACACCAGGAGAAGGCGAACCCGATTCCCCAATCGATGACGATGGAGCAGACGTTCCATTACCCGACCATGAAGAAGTTCGAATAGCAATTGCCCGCCTGAAGAAGGATTGCCGGCCGAGCTATTCAAACACGGCGGCGAAGAACTGATAAGGAGCATGCCTCAGCTTCTTTGTAAAATATGGTCGGACGAAAGCATTCCCAACGATTGGAATTTAAGAACAATCTGCGCCAACTACCGTGGGTTAGCCTCCTCAACATCGCATATAAGGTTCTATTCAGCGTATTGTGTGAAAGATTAAAGCCCACCGTCAACTAACTGATTGGACCTTATAAGTGTGGCTTTAGACCTGGAAAATCAACAACCGACCAGATATTCACCATGCGCCAAATCTTGGAAAAGACCCGTGAAAGGAAAATCGACACACACCACCTCTTCGTCGATTTCAAAGCTGCTTTCGACAGCACGAAAAGGAGCTGCTTTATGCCGCGATGTCTGAATTTGGTATGCCCGCAAAACTAATACGGCTGTGTAAGCTGACGTTGAGCAACACCAAAAGCTCCGTCAGCATCGGGAAGGACCTCTCCGAGCCGTTCGATACCAAACGAGGTTTCAGACAAGGTGATTCCCTATCGAGCGATTTCTTCAACCTGCTTCTGGAGAAAATAGTTCGAGCTGCAGAACTAAATATAGAAGTCACCATCTTCTATAAGAGTGTACAGCTGCTGGCGTATGCCGATTACATTGATATCATCGGCCTCAACACCCGCGCCGTTAGTTCTGCTTTCTCCAGACTGGACAAGGAAGCAAAAGAAAGGGGTCTGGCAGTGAACGAGGGTAAGACGAAATATCTCCTTTCGTCAAACAAACAGTCGTCGCACCCGCGACTTGGCACTTACGTCACTGTTGACAGTCATAACTTTGAAGTTGTAGATAATTTCATCTTTCTTGGAACCAGCGTAAACACCACCAACAATGTCAGCCTGGAAATCCAACGCAGGATAACTCTTGCCAACAGGTGCTACTTCGGACTGAGTAGGCAATTGAAAAGCAAAGTCGTCTCTTGACGAACAAAAGCTAAACTCTATAAGTCACTCATAATTCCCGTCCTGCTATATGGTGCAGAGTCTTGGACGATGTCAACAACTGATGAGTCGACGTTACGAGTTTTAGAGAGAAAAGTTCTGCGAAAGATTTATGGTCCTTTTCGCTTTGGCCAAGGTGAATATCGCATTCGATGGAACGATGAGCTGTACGAGATAAACGACGACATTGACATAGTTCAGCGAATTAAAAGACAGCGGCTACGCTGGCTAGGTCATGTTGTCCGAATGGACAAAAACACTCCAGCTCTGAAAGTATTCGACGCTGTACCCTCCGGGGGAAGCAGAGGAAGAGGAAGACCTCCACTCCGTTGGAAGGTCCAGGTGGAGAAGAACCTGGCTACGCTTGGAATATCCAATTGGCGCCACGTAGCGGAAAGAAGAAACGACTGGCGCGCTGTTGTTAATCGCGTAAGCGGTGTCTACGCCAATTAAGAAGAAGAAGTTTGGTGTAATCGATAAAATACGTTTGTAATTAAGTCACCAAAGGAAGCAACATGGCGGTTATTGGTCTTCAACGATGCGGTCAATACGTGAACTGCAATAGAGCGCTTTGTAAGAAATTTACTTTTGTATTTCAACCCAGAAAATGCAATACAGTCAGTGGAAACACCGCCAGCAACAAAATTAACATTTACGAGTTTTTTCTCAACTTTCGTCGGCGATCTGTTTGCGAGAGTATTGCTCTATTCGGAAATACCTTTATATTATACCTGGAATGCATCGTTAAAGAAATAGTTGCGCTGAAAGCAAAGCCAACCAGTAGATGGACATCCAGATGTGTTATCAACTAATGCCAACGAAGGACCAATTTACACAATCCACCCGAAAAACGACAAATGTTTCTACCTTCGGTTGATATTGATTAATGTACGCGGTTAAACTTTATTTGAGACACTGCGTACTGTGAACTGTGCAAGTTTTGGAGAAGTAAGCTAGCAATTACAATTGCTGAACACTGGAATGAAAATTAAGTTCGCACATTTTTCGCGATAAACATTTCGACGTATCAGCCTTCAAATCCGCGTCCATTATGGGCAAGGACGTAGCTAGGATCTGAAATAGGGGGAGGGGGGGCGTTGGTGCAGCTATTAATTTCAATTTTTTTTTTTTAACTTACAAACTTTTATGCAAGTAGTAGACGTCTAGGATTTTCTGAAAATTTATTGATGACTTTTTCTTCAATGAGCTGTTGATGTTCTTTCACTAATGTGCAATGCACGCTCATCAGACATAATCCAGATAGTCTCTCTTCTCCCATCGTGCTCCGAAGCCAAGTTTTAACTCTCCTTAGCGTACTAAATGAACGCTCCACCGTTACTGTAGTGCATGATAATGTACATAATATTTTGAGAGCTTTTCGAATTGAAGGGTAAAATTCATCTGCCTGTTTGATCAATTCAACAACTTCAATTTCTCTTAACTCCATTTCTGATAAATTTTTATTTTTCCATAAATTGTACCAAAGTTTCAATTCATTGCTGACATCTAAATCGTAATGCTTTTCGAATTGTTTCGAGTTTTCAAAAACGGCTTCAATTGAACTTTTGAGCATATAAACGAAGCTGTTAAGGAGTCAAGATATGGAATCACAATACAGCGTCGCCAGTACTCATCTTCGTTGTTTGATGGAGGATTGCTTCTATGTTTTTGTTTTACAGCTAAACGCAGTAAAGATAATTCTATATCTAGCACAGTTGCAACTCTTCGCGCTTGTGCAAGGAGTTCATTCGTTACTTGCTCTGCATTGCTACGATCGTTTTCAATTACCTCAATAATTTTTTCAATATGCTCACCTATTAAACAAACAAATAATAAGAACATTCCAACTTTACAAATATAATTTTGTTATTTCATTTGAATATGCTCACCTACTGCAATCATAACGATTGCTTTCGTTTGCAAAATATTTACTGTTGGTTCCAGTAATGCAGAGTATTTTGCAATTGTCATTAGGGAAACGATTAAAACCGATTTTGTCACTGCTGAATGAAGCTGGTATGCACTCTTTCTTGTGCTATGGTTTCCATCTGTGGATAATTTTTTCAGTCCTTCAACAATTTCAGGAAAATTTTCAGAAAACTTTCTTACTGCCTTATATTTTTCCGACCATCTGGTTTCACACAAACGTGATATAGTAGGCGCACAGTTCCTTCGCGTGGTTGATTCGCGAAAAAAGTTTATAACGTCCTTTGTTGTTGATATGGCATTTCTTATTTCCAGAACAGAAACGAGCGAAACATTGTTGTGCTAGATGACCTGATACAGCATCGTCTCCGTAAACTACACGAATTTCATTGGTGGCTTGCGTGGCATTATTCCATTTTTATACTCTCGCAACAAAGTTGCTAAGGAGAGTATTATAGTTTTGTTCACATAACGGTTGTTTGTAAGTCCTAAAACTAAAAGAGTTAGATTTAGGGTTATATATACCAAAGTGATCACGTTGACGAGTAAAGTTGAAATCCGGATGTTTGTCTGTCCGTCCGTGCGTGCAAGCTGTAACTTGAGTAAAAATTGAGATATCATGATGAAACTTGGTACATGTATTTCTTGGCTCTATAAGAAGGTTAACTTCGAAAATCAGCCCACCGCCACGCCCACAAAATGGCGAAACCCGAAAACCTATAAAGTGTAATAACTAAGCCATAACTAAAGATATTAAGTGAAATTTGGCACAAAGGATCGCATTAGGGAGGGGCATATTTGGACGTAATTTTTTTGGAAAAGTGGGCATGGCCCAGCCCCCTACTAAGCTTTTTGTACATATCTCGGAAACTACTATAGCTATGTCAACCAAACTCTATTGAGACGTTTCCTTCAGACATTTCCATATACAGTTCAAAAATGGAAGAAATCGGATAATGACCACGACCAACTCCCATACAAAGGTTATGTTGAAAATCACTCAAAAAGTGCGTTAACCGACTAACAAAAAATGTCAGAAACACTAAATTTTACGGAAGAAATGGCAGAAAGAAGCTGCACCCAGGCTTTTTTTAAAAATTGAAAATGGGAGTGGCGTCGCCCTCTTATGGACCAAAAACCATATCTCAGGAACTTCACTACCGAATTCAAGAAATTCGGTTCATAATATTTTCTTAACACCCTGATGACATGTACGAAATATGGGTGAAATCGGTTCACAACCACGCCTTCTTCCAATATAACGCTATTTTGAATTCCATCTGATGCCTTCTCTGTATAATATATACATTTGGAATCAATGATGATAGCGGAATAAAACTTTACACAAATACGGTATTTGAAAAATATGTAAATGACGGATACTGAAATCTCGATTATTACTTTATCATGCGAGAGTATAAAATGTTCGGTGACAACCGAACTTAGCCCTTCCTTACTTGTTTATACCAAATTTCAATATGTAGCACATTTCTTCATTATTTTCACTCAGTTTTGAACAGCTGTAACTTATTTTCAACTTCCCCGATTTTAATATTTTTTGGTTAAACGAAGCTTAAAATCTCACCTTTCAAACACTATATGGTAGGACACAAAGTGATTGGTAGCACTAGAGATACACGACTGCAACGACATCTATTGACAAATACGACTACCCAATAATTATGTTAAAAATACATTCACAAAAGAAACGTTTTAGTTTTGCTGATTTTTTAGGATATCTCAGATCTGAGAAAATGTTAACAATTGCATAATTCATTTGTTACTTACCTGTATATGTCTATTTAATGGAAAATTTGCAGAATGGATAGTTTTTAACCGTTTATATTGGATGCCATACAATAGTAATTAAAAAAGTCATGTCAAGGGTGTAACCGAATAATTTATCCTCTTGCTATTTGCAATAATCAAAGTTCGAAAAATTCGCTCAGGTACTGGCAAAAGTTTATTTTAAACAAGAAAAAACGTTAACTTCGGACAAAGTTGCTACGGAGAGTACTCAAGGACGTAGCCAGGATCTGAAATAGGGGGGGGGGGGGAAGGGTTTGGGCTCAGCTGTTAATTTCAAATTATTATTTTTTTTAACTTACAAATTTTTATGCAAGTAGTAAACGTCTAGGATTTTCTGAAAATTTATTGATGATTTTTTCCTCAATGACCTGTTGATGTTCTTTCACAAATGTGCGATGCACGCTCATCAGACATAATCCAGATAGTCTCTCTTCTCCCATCGTGCCCCGAAGCCAAGTTTTAACTCTCCTTAGCGTACTAAATGAACGCTCCACCGTTGCTGTAGTGCATGGTAATGTACATAATATTTTGAGAGCTTTTCGAATTGAAGGGTAAAATTCATCTGCCTGTTTGATCAATTCAACAACTTCAATTTCTCTTAATTCCATTTCTGATAAATTTTTATTTTTCCATAAATTGTACCAAAGTTTCAATTCATTGCTGACATCTAAATCATAATGCTTTTCGAATAGTTTCGAGTTTTCAAAAATGGCTTCAATTGAACTTTTGAGCATATACAATGGATGCAACCGAGATAGCGCATATGCTGGAGTTTTTTCACGGGCAAATCTTATTTTAAACGAAGCTGTTAAGGGGTCAAGATATGGAATCACAATACAGCGTCGCCAGTACTCATCTTCGTTGTTTGATGGAGGATTGTTTCTATGTTTTTGTTATACACCTAAACGCGGTAAAGATAGTTCTATATCTAGCGCAGTTGCAACTCTTCGCGCTTGTGCAAGGAGTTCATTCGTTACTTCCTCTGCATTGCTACGATCGTTTTCAATTACCTCAATAATTTTTTCAATATGCTCATCTATTAAACAAACAAAAAATAAGTACTCTGCAAACATTCCAACTTTACAAATAAAATTTTGTTATTTCATTTGAATATGCTCACCTACTGCAATCATATCAATGGCTTTCGTTTGCAAATTGTTTACTGTTGGTTCCAGTAATGCAGAGTATTTTGCAATTGTCATTAGGGAAACGATAAACACCGATTTTGTCACTGCTGAATGAAGCTGGTATGCACTCTTTCTTGTGCTATAGTTTCCATCTATGGATAATTTTTCCAATCCTTCAACAATTTCAGGAAAATTTTCAGAAAACTTTCTTACTGCCTTATATTTTTGCGACCATCCGGGTTCACACAAACGTGCTATAGTAGGCGCACAGTTCCTTCGCGTGGTTGATTCGCGAAAAAAGTTTATAACGTCCTTTGTTGTTGATATGGCATTTCTTATTTCTGGAACCGCATTTGTATCATTGACAACCAGGTTCAGTTTATGGCTGGAGCAATGAAAATATTCTGCGCGGGTATATTTTCTTCTTAAAATCGCTTGCACACCACCTTCTTTTCCTGCCATTGCAGAACAGCCGTCGAAGCCCAACCCAACTCAAGATTCCGTTAAGAGTTCATGATACACCAAAAACTTATCTATTTCTTCAGCAATGTTAGAAGCATTTTGGGCTGAGAGCTCAATAAATCCCACAAATTCTTCTCTTATTATTTCCTTTTGTTCTTCGAAAAAGCGCAAACCAATTGAATGCTGCTCTTTGCCGGATATATCAGCAGTTTCATCTGCTAAGACGGTGTAAGGATTTGTTGTTTTTATATCATTCACAATAAGTTCTTTAATAATTTCTCCGAAAATGTGTATGATGTCATTTTGAATTTGTGGTGAAGTATAAACTGCGTTTCGGTGACCTGTCTGTAAATGTTCTTTTAACTTTGAGTCGCCTGAAGCGATTCGCAAGTTTATTAAGTCTAGAAGAACGCCCTCGTCGGAATTCCTGCCCCTGAGAGGCATGTCGTGTGTGCCGCAAAATAACACACATGAAATAATAGATTTTATAATATTTCTATTATCTTCCATAGTTTTTATATGGTGTGTTTTCAATTGTACGTCGACGGGCACATTTTCAATAAAAACCTTCGCTGCAGCTGCTGCAGCAATGTGGAGACCTGTTTGAGAATGCTTTTTGGAGAGCTCGTGCATTTTTTTTTAAATTTGTGAATGGTCGGATCATGAATGAACCCAATACGCCTTGCACCGATCCAGGAACAGGCGGAAACAGCACACAGTACTTACACAGTGCACCTTTCAACCGCATGGAATACACCAACCACGGCGCATATGTATATATCCAACCACCCATGGTTGAATTTTCTTTGCAAAGCTTTTGCATCAGTTTTAAAATCATAGGCAGCATTTGGAACCCACGGACGAAGTAGAATCTCCTTTTTTTCGACAGACAGCTGCGAAGCTCGCCCAACATAGCGGCCCACATAATTTACGTGGCATTCCTCAGTGACATCTATTTCCACAGAAGAAGCTAGATTTGCTTGCGCCTCAGCAACAGGCACAGCCGATTGTGATGAAGAAGCGCTTACAATAGCTTCTTCACTTCCACTGCTGCTGTCACGAACATGTTTCCTCATAACAGAAGAGATATCTCGAAAGTAATAGCAATAGCAGACAATCAAAAGTTTATAACCCATTTATAAATGCTTACCTTTCTGAAGAAAATTTCTTATATCCATAAATTTTGCACTTGTAAACATGTAAACTTAATTTTTGCACTTGTTTGAAAACCACTTGTGTTGTTTGTGATCTAAAGATGACAAAACTATCGATAGTTATCATTGTGCTTTGTATTAACGGCAGACAATGTCAAAATGAGTTGTGACAATAATGCGTCAGATGGCGCTCAGATCATCCAGCTAATCAGCCCTATCACGCAATCCATCGTAGCGAAGCTACGAATACGAATGTCCGCTACGAATACGCCTAATTTGCTATCATTGAATCCATGTGAATTCGAAACTTTTGTTGCCAGACTTAACTTTGAATTTTGACATTTCGAAATCAGCTGTGTAGAAGAAAAAATTTAAATTTTGATTAATAATTTGTATTCAAATTGATTTTACGAACAAAATATGTATTCGCTAACGTTTTTATTTATGTTGCTTGAGGAAGAACGTGAGAGAAGTCGGCGAGATCTAAAAATTCACCGAAAATCACTGAGGGACAAGAGCAACCCTTTCGATGTGGACGAAACAATGCACAGTTCAAAAGTCCACAAAAATTCATTGTTAAATTTTATTAAAATTATTTTTCTATAACAGGTTTATTAAAAACTATCGGTTAAATAAGGCGGCCTTCACGTATGTCCTCGATGTTCTAGAGAGGAATGCAAGTTCTTCAAGATCGTCAACTATATCTTTACTTCATCGATTGTCTTCGGTTATACGGTTTTTAGCTGAAAGAGGCTATCAGCATAGAGTGGGCAAAGACTTTGATATTCCAATGGTTCAGTCAACATTTTGTTGCATCTTAAAAGAGGTATTGGGATTGCTTCAGTCCCATTTGTGCCCTCAGTGGATAAACCTCGAGTTAAGTAACGTTGAAAAAAGTGAAGCGAAAAAGGATTTTTTTCAGAAATACGGATTTCCAGGCGCAATTTTGTGTGTAGACGGGACACATATTAAAATCGTTGCTCCAACTAAAGATAAGTTTCTCTATTATAACTGCAAAGGATACTTTAATATCAATGCCATGATTGTAAGTTTGGTGACAAATTCGCATTTCAAACATCTTAATCAATGTTTTGCAGATATGTGACAATAAAATGAAAATACGCTATGTGAATGCTCAGTTTCCTGGCAGCAATCACGACTCCCACATATGGAATGTCAGCAATGCTCGTTATTTTCATGAGAAAAAGTACCTCGATGGTGAACGAAACAGTTGGCTTTTGGGTATTATACATACAAACATATATATTACAAAAATTCCCAAAATTGTATATTTGTACAGGAGATGCTGGATATGCCTTAGAACCATGGTTAATGACACCATTCCGTACCCCTCCCTCAGGAAGCCCAGTAGAGAAATATTATTAAATACATGCAAAAGCGAGAAATATCGTTGAAAGAACAATAGGAGTTTTTAAAAATCGATTTAGATGTCTTCTGAGTGCTCATGAGCTTCACTACGAGCCATGGAAGGCATCTCAAATCGTTAATGTTGCGGCAGTGTTACACAACGTTTGCATTCACTATCGCGTGAATGATGAAAGTTTAGAAAATAATTCGGAACCAAATATTTTCACAGAAAGTAATGAAATTCTTTCATCAACTTATAATGATGCAGCTTCACAAATCAGAGAAGCTATATGTGCAACACTTACCCGAGTATAATATCCTAAATAAATATTAACACAAAATATTTATAGTTTTAATTAAGTAGGTATTTATTTAATTAATTTAATTATTTTTTGTCATGGCTTGCAATTTTTTCTCCTCTACTCTAACATTTTCTGTTTAATGGAATTTTTAGCAGCTATCAAATTTTCCATAGCTATGTTGTGCCTTCTAATTTCTTCCACTTCCGCTTTTTTTAAATCATTTTGCATTTCCAGTGCTCTGCTCTACTCGTCGCATACGTAAAGAGAGATAGTCCAACTTATCAATAATTTTTTCTTGAAATCCTTTTTGAATATTAAATTGCTCTTTAATTAAATCGGCTGTAGATGTTTCCGGTGGCCTAGTAGTACGTCTAGGCAGTGCTGGACTGCAGGTCACTGATGGCATTGATACGTCAGCCTCTGTCTCATAGCCCACGTCGGCTACAATAGGTAAGCCGATGCTCACTGTATTCTCAATACCACTTGTGCTTGTTTGCAATGCCGTTAGTGTGATCACCGCTTCCTCCAATTCATGGAAATGGTGCTGCCTATTTCTGCCGCCACCAGTAGCTGACTGCTCCTTTTTATTTTCAACTAATTTCCTTTTTATATAGGCCTTCCAGTCAAGCCATACCTAATACAAAATAAAAAAAACAAGCTTTAAATTATCCTGTTACAACACTAAAATCTACAACTTTATTATATTACCTTCTTCCAGCTGGAAATATCCTTGATAGGCGGACCAACACTACTGAGTTCTTGCGCCATATTGTTCCAAAAAGCTGCCACTTCTTCCTTAGGGCACTTGGTAAAACCCTGTGCCATTTCAGGTTTTTGCTGTAACAGCTCAACCATTAGTGCATATTGTTGCTTGCTGGTAATTACTTTGGACCCGCAGAAATTGCATTAAAAATTATTTTACTGGTAACAAATATGTTATAGTTTGAATTCAATTAAAAGTTTTAATTGATAATATTAAATATTAAAACTTTTAATTGAATTCAAACTATAACATATTTATTTTTAATTTAAAACTTACATTTTTCTTTTTTTAAATTTTTTTTTCCGTTTGCACAAACCTGTCGTACAAAAATTCCGCTAAACTTAAAAATTTTCCGTTCCGAGTGAATTGAGTGAATGCAACTCTACGAATTTCGAACTTACTTTCGGTACTGTTCGAATTGCATGATAGCAGTTTCGTAATTTTCCCGAAAAAACAGTCTACGATGGATTGCGTGATAGGGCTGATTATGAATGTTGCGTATTTAATAAATAAATGCATAAAAATGTAACTTCCAGCTGAGGCTATCGTCCACCAACTGAATAAAATTTTAAAACCCCTTAAAAAAAAAAATCTAATAATGAATAATAATTAAAATAATAATTTTTCAATCTGTAGGGGGGGGGGGGCAGCTGCCCACCCCTGCACCTACCTGGCTACGTCCTTGATTATGGGATACAAACAAAAATGACATTACCGAAAACATTTTACATCGTCTTCGCTAAAAATTGGAATGGGTCAAATCCGGTTGATACTTCTGGTGGTTTGATATCAATTCCATCTTCCCTTTATCAATTCACGAAAGATGAACTCTTCAACGAATGTTCGGACATTGGACAAATTATCGTAACTACGATTCCTTAAGTGCACGCGCAATGTTGGCTACCAAAAATGAAGATGTTGTTGACTTAAACTGGAAGATTCAAAGTCAAAGTCCGGGAGACTTGCGCTCATACAAATCGATCGATCGTTTTGACAATGAAGACGACGCCGTGAGTTATCCAGTGGAAATTCTGAATTCTTTGGATAGGCTTGGTATGCCACCGCATCATTTGCGTTTCAAAGTTGGCTCTGTCGTTATTATGTTCCGCAATCTGCGCTATCGAATACAAGGAAACGCTTGATTATAAGAATTTTTTTGAGTTCTAACGATTTGCCATTTCAGTTCAAACGTATTCCGTTTCCAGTGAAAATTGCATTTGAGATGACAATCAACAGGACACAAGGAAAGTCGTGGCATAAATTTGGAAATGCTATGTTTTTCACACGGTCAGATATACGTAGCGTGCTCACAAGTTGGAAAACCATCTTTTCTGTACATCGGAAGAGAAACCAAACTATAGTTTTTAACATATCTCCATCAGCTTACACTGCATGGTGAGCATCGGTTGATGCAAAAAATATTCCGACAAGAATTTTTTATACCGCGACTAAAGTCACAAATCAAAAAGGCAATTCTTATATGTAAACTATGTACTAACTACAAACACAAAATACGTACGCAGATCATAGCAGTTTACCACCTGAATGCTGCAATTATGTTCTACCCTTCCCAGATGCACCACTATACGAATAAGGAGCAGTGCTTCTCCATAAGGACAGTGTAAATTAAAAGTACCCTGTACAAGGAGTAGCAAGATTACAGAAACTGAAGAATATTACCATACCTTCGAATTTGAGGTTCTTGCTATTATCGCTGCCTTATATAAATAACTAGTGTACCTACCAAATTTCCATTTTTCTTTTCAAACCTATTGTATGGATAATAGTGTTTTTCTTCTTCTTATAGCAACAAGGGTTTCATGAGGCAATGCCCAAGTTGTGTGGATACTATAGAAATTCATAACCATGTTAGCGAAGCTTTGTTCAGATAAGCTGAGCAGCTAGTATAAGTTTGTAATAGAGGTTCAAGTTACACTCAACAATACATCTTTTAGGAGTACTAAAGTATCGCCTTTAAATCTATTGGCTAAACGATAAGCGGATCAGCGAAATACTTGAGCTAAGCTAACTCGTAGACAATGAGGCTATTGAGGAGTTCAAAAATGACAGACACTCGTTTAAGAAAGCGCATGAGGTATCATGACATTCCATGAAGAAATATACGTAGCTTTAACTCACAACCATTGACTATTTCGGACGTACCATGACACATGTCATAATCAAATTTAAGGGATCGTTTTAATGTGAAATTTTCGAGAAACCGATTTTTTGCATTATTGGATAGTATACCATTCACTGTAATAAACATTCCCTCAAATTTTGAAATCGAAATTCAAATTTTTACGGTCGCTACAGCGTTTCTTGTGGAAAGAGAATAGAGTGGGGAACATAGCGACTCCAACCTCAACGTCAAACGCATCTTTTTCAGAATGGTGTTTTTCAAAACGGTTTCCACTCTCAAAAGAAGAGTCTTGAAGATATCTAGTCATTCGCTATTGCGCTATGGAAGCTTTTATTTTTTTTTTTTTTAACTTTTTATCTATTTCTATGAAAAGGTACATAACGTCATAAAAACCGGTCGATAGATTATTTGTTTGGTTATTCATAGGCCACAGAAAACTGGTGCAATGGTCATCACTTGCTTTACATTACAAACGGAATTTTCTTTCTCATAATTTTTTTGCAACATTTATGTATGTAATGTAATATATTCACATTATCTTTTTGGTAAAAAGCTTATATATGGTTTATATATATTTTATATTGTTATACTTTGTATAATTCACAATACAAAATACATCAATTTACTAATTTCTGATATTCACACAATTTATACATACATATGTAATCTTATTTAACAATATTTTTTAAAGTAATTAATTTAGAACTATTAGTATTGAGTAATTTAAATATTGCATACAAATTCGGCTTTGGCTGATTGGTCAAGTTTCATCCATTTATCGAGTAAAGCCGCCCAGAACGTTCTCGGTCTATTAAGTCAAAATCACAACTTTTAAATCGTGCACACCACTCTTAGCTTGCAAGCTCAGGCATGTTCACCATAAACTTCCACCAAAATAGATGATTTTCGACCATATATTATCCAACTTTTGAAACATTCAAAATAACGGTGAAAAGCTGATATGAGAAAATTAACTTGTTGAACATATGTATAGTCCTATTTAAGATGCTTTTATGCGATTATTAACTAATCGTAAATAGTTATGTACGAGTATATTCAATTATATTGAACATGAATATACACATACATTTTCAACACGCATAACCAAAAAAGTCACTAGGATGATAATATTACCACAAAAAGGCTGAGTTACCAAATAATGATGTAGAAGTGTTCTCTTTGCTCTTCAATGAAATTCTGACTCTCGGATACAATCCAATTTCATGGAAGAAAATCTTTGTTCTGTCTTTCTAAAATATTTGAAAAAGTATTACTATCAAAGATGTCTCCTTTCCTCCACGAAAATAATATAATACCAACGCACCAATTCGGGTTTCGTGAAAAACGAAAAGCATTTGACCACAGAGAGTACTGTTCAGCTATATTTCTAGACGTGGCTCAAGCGTTTGATAAGGTGTGGCACCAAGGCCTTTTATATAAGACTAAAAACATTCTAACTTTAGATTTGTATAAAACATTGGAGTCTAATTAAAAAAATAGACAATTTATGGTAAAGGTGGAAGATTTCATATCTGATGAACGACTGATAAATGCTGGAGTACCACAGGGCATTGGCTTAGGTCCAACTCTATATATAATATATACAGCAGATCTTCCAACGGCTAATAATGTATTGACTTCTACTTTGGTGGATGACACAGCTTTAGTGAGCCGTAACAAATGCCACATTATAGCATCAAAAATATTAGCGGAGCACTTGAGTTCTGTCGAAGAATGGCTAGCTGACTGGCGTATAAATGTGAATGAACAATAATGTAAGCATGTTGCATTTTCGCTTAGACCAAAAATATGCCCGGCAGTAAGAATGAACAATATTTTAGTACCCCAAGCGAATGAGGTAACATTCATATCTTGGTATTCACCTAGATAGAAGACTTACGTGGAGAAAACACATAGCGAGTAAAATAACTTGCATGAAGATAAGAGCTACAAATTTAAATTGGCTTTTGTATAAATGACCCTCAGCATGAAACACAGCTACACCACGTTTCAACACCCCACATTGGCAGACAAAATCATCCTGAGCGAACAACACACCACACTCACCACTCACCTTCCACATCACTACACATCACACCAACACACTCAAATATGACACCACAGTACAAACCCGAACAACAACTTTAACAAAAGGGACGGACAACTCCAGCCGCGGCCACTTCGCTTTTTTGTCAGTACGAGTTAAGAATCAACGCACATACGCATACGCTTTTCGCAGCATCTCGGTTTTTTCCCCCGTCCTGCATAATCCGTTTATTCCGCCGCCGATTGGTGTATTCTTTAATTTTGAAGTCCTTTATATCTATTATAAACCAAAATAAAATCAAATTGATAATTTGCGAACTTCGATATTTAAGAAAACCCGTTCTTTTCGTTATTTTTTTATAAAAGTGAGTTTCGGTAGTAAAGGTGAGTTCGCCAGTTACGAGAACAGCTTTTAAATAAAAACTCCAAACTTAGCCTATATAACAAAGTGCTTTTATATAATACGGTCATATGATTTCATATTTACATACAACAATGTTGTCATCAGTTTTGGTTGGATTTGAACAATTTTTGATCATAATGTGGCATACACAAAAGGCATTATTCGGGCAAAATTTAATCCCGTTACATTAATTGCTTCTTGGTTTGTGTAATGGAAAGTAAAGGTATCAAGTGGAATTGTGCCACATGGGAAATAGGCGTGGTTATTGTCCGATTTCGCACATTTTCAAAGGGTTTTATAGAAATATGAAAAAAATACCACATACCAAATTTTGTCAAAATCGATTAGTCGGGTCCCGAGATATGGGATTTCATATTTTTCCTGGTCCCTTTAAAGCCTTGTCGTACCATCCCGGCGGCAAATTTTTGCGTCTCTGCCTCATTTAGATTTTGATTTATCGCGCTTTTAGTAGTTTTTAACAGTACCGTTATATGGGAGTGACTGGGGTTTTCATCCGATTTCGTCCATTTTCACACTATAGCTAGGAGTTCTTGTAGTATGCTGAGCGAATTTTGTTGTTGTAGCTTTAGTTTCTTAGGAGATATATACATTAAACTTATTAGAGGGCGGGGCCACGCCCACTTTTCCAAAAAAAATTTTTTACAGTTGCACTTAGCTACTGTAATTCTGTGGCAGAAAAAGTTGTATATCTTAATTTAATGGTTAGTTACAGAATTTATAGGTTTTCGGTTAATGACGATTATTACGAACTCGAACTTGTACTAAGAAATCTACATACCAAGTTTCGTTAAGATATCTCAATTTTTACTCAAGTTGCAGCTTGCAAGGACGGACGGGCGAACAGACAGACACTCAACCGAATTTCAACTTTGCTCGTCACCCTGATCATTTATATATATATAACCCTATAACTATTTCGATTAGTTTTAGGTGACACGTGCAAACGTTAGGTGAACAAAACTATAATACTATATAGCAAATGGTTGCAAGAGTATATATAAAAATGAATAACACGTAGCAACATTAGAGAACCCACAACACAAGAAGATAACCCAAGAAGCAACAGTTTAATATACTTATAATTATAAGTTAACTAGGCCTGACAAAAAAAATTTAATTTATGAGCCGACTAAGCGAAACTTGCCATAAACGCGTTCATGGTGGTGGATCGCTCATGGTATGGGCTGTATTTTCATCAAAAGGCAAGTTCAAAATATGCTCCGTACCAGATAAAATTAATGCAGAAATCTACTTAAATTTGTTGTAAGCAAACTCAAGACAATGCGGTGCATGTAGCGCAGACTCTCTTTCTTTAACTCTCGGAAAGTTATTGCTGGTATGGCCTGCCTTAGATCCAAATTTGAATCCGATTGAGGATCTGTGGGGATCCTTGCAATAAAACTTTGTATGTACATCCGTCAAACAATATGACAGACTCAAACAACAAATTGCGTGCAACTTTAGCCGATATATCCTTGGTAAAAAAAGCTGGTGTAGTCAATACCTGGTACATATGTACATAAGGATAACACAATTCCATATTAAAAGTTCAATAATATTGATTTATAAATAAAAAAAGATGTGTACTTGTATTTAAATAATTTTTTACACATTAAGACATCAATTTTTATTTTAATATTGTTGTTTAATTAAATATTCATTTTAAAAGACAAAAAAAATCGCATTTTATTTTGGTATTACGACTATTAACTCTGTGTGAGTCGAATTATTTTAAACGGTTATTATGTACAAATCCATGTAAAGATGATCATTTTGTTGAGCTCGAACCATTAAATAAAATTAAGGCACCGTACGAAGTGGTTCAAACATAAAGAGTTGATATAATCTACTACTCCTCGGAACATATTTAAATTATATTAAACTTTTGAAGCGTTTTGCTCCTCATCATCAGCCATTGGTGTATTACTCACAGCACAAAAATATGGTATTCATATTACATATTTAAAAGCATGTTTTGTAGCAACCGTGAATATTGTAGATTGCTTTAGCGCGTTTATCATTTAAAATGAATTCTTGACAACTACCGGCAGCAAGGAAATGGCAAGTTTAGGATAATGGGTCTCATGCATAAAACGTGAGCTTATGCTCTGACTCTATTTTGATTGAGTAAAAGGTGCTTATCGTATGCTTAATAAAATTTGATGTATTTGCTTTTACTCACTGCTCATGTTTGATCTCGTCATGCTCAGTTCGAACTATGTATATTCGAAATAAGTTCGATAAGCTTGTGCTCACTTTCATATGCATAAAAACAAGCTTTTGCTCTTTTTTGTGAGCTCTTGCTCAAATTTTGTTGAGGCTGCCTATAGATGACTCGCGTACACTAAAAAGGAATCATGGCTGAATATTTTGTGCTACAAAGAAATACAAAATGTTATCAACAGCGTAAAACAAGTTTAGTAAGTGAGGATAAAAAATTATACAGGTTTATATTCTTAATTATTATTTTTTTATATAATTAATAATAAAATGAAAATACATAGGTTTGATGATAGTAGCATCTGCTGGTTGGCTAATTATTTTTTTGATTCACGCGTCCTACGAAACAGCGAGGTATGTAGGATAATGCAAAATGTAACAAACGATGCATTACTTCTCGGGGAGGAGGGCTATGGGATATGTCCATGGCTAAAGACACCATTCCGGAACCCAACAACTGAAGTAGAAAAAAATTTCAACAAAGTGTTTACAAAGGAACGTGTCATTATAGAGCGGTGTTTTGGACAATTGAAGCAAAGGTTTTCGATACTTCAATATAAAATTCGTGTATCGACAGAGCTGGCGCCTCACGTAATAGCTAGTTGTTTAATTTTACATAACATTGCTAAATTTTTAAGAGACGATTACATCCTAATCAATGACGATTACAACAATAATGATTGCCACACATCAGGAAATTATATCGAACAACAAACAGCAAGAATTTCAGAAGCTGGAAAAAACAAAAGGAGGATGATCGCAAATTTATTATCAAATTAGTTTGTAATAAAAATAAAATAAAACAATATTTTTATTTTTTTTTGGGTTTATAAAAACAATTAACATTAATAAAATCCCCTTTTTTATACAAAAACAAAATTAATTTAATTCACTATTTAACGAATAAAAATAATAAATGCACAAAAATATAATAATAATTAATTATTTATTAATAAATGTAATTATTCAGGGAACTCCAACCCTCTTTCCCCAAGTTTTTCCTGCAAAATCTCTAATTTTGCGGAAAGAACTTTGTTTTGCTTTAACAAAACAAGCCTCTGCAGACTTTGAAAATTTAGCTGCCTTGTCTCATCAGTCTCATAACGACTCAAAACTGCTGTTGACTTTTTGTTAACCTTCAAAAATAAACAACATATAGCAAAATGTAAGCTAAAATAAAAAAAATTTACAGTTTGGTCGTCGCTATCAGTGCAACGGCGCTTTATTTGCTGTTTTGCTGCTGATGTTACTGTTGTTTTTGTTTCTGATGTTGTTGTTGTTGATGTCTCTTCTAATGTATCGCCATTGCTTCCAAGAAAAAGAGAACTGTAAAAAAATAAACGAAGAGCGAAATCAACAACAAAATTGGAATAAACAAATAAATTTGATAACGGTGCACTTACCAGGAAGTTTTTTTGTCGAGGGATTACAATCAGAACAAAGCAATGAAGATAATTCTGCTTCCCAGTTTTTTAAAATAATCTTCTTATTGCCTGTTTTATTTATGTCTATTTTACTTTTAACTCGACATTTCATGTTTGCTATTTTTTTTATAATGTTTTTCTCCAACAGTTCAATTCCAAATTTTTGCCAAATTTCCTTCACACATATTTTTATTGCTTGTTTACTTTTTACACTTGGTAACTGACTTTTTTCGAGCAAATATTTTTTTTCTTTTATTTTTTCTACTAAAAATTTTGAAATATCGTCCATTTCCATTTTATTATTATTTTTTAGCTCTACTTCAAACTCACTTCCACTTGACGACATGTTTGCACTTAGAGGTTTGATCTCCGTTTGCTCAAGTAATTGTAATTGGTTTGAACTCATTTTTATGCATACGAAATTGAGCAAGAGCTGTTGCTGTTTGTTCGAACTCGACTTACGAGCAATTGCTCACTTGACTCAACTCAGCGCTTTTACTCGTTTTTATGCATGAGACCCAATATTCCTTTATTTCATTTATTAAAGAACAAAATAATTCCTCGTTTAAACAAGAATTAATTGAATCTACAATAATAAGCAATACTTAAAAGTCATTTTATTTCAATAAAACTTCCGCTCGCTTGGTATTAGGAAGTTCGAACGGACATGTGTGATCAGAAAGGCATGCTTCTTATGCGCAGAACATCAATTTTTTAATAACATTTTCGTCATCGTAGTGTAAATTAAAAGCAATGTCCATTTCAATAATTATACACCTTAAATGTTGAACACATAGAGAGTGACACGACATGACTGCACGACAGTGAACTGTAAATGACGTTGTGAAGTCTACTACATGAACATTTGTAAGAAGGCAGCGACATAACAATGACCGACATGTACATAAAACAACACAGCTGTCCATTTTGTATGTCCACAATTTCGTTGTAGCCTTACTAATACCTTTCACTTCAATGAAATTTAATACTTTGTTCAAAGTTAAATTTTTATGGCAAAAATTAAATTAATAGGTAAATTTATTTTTTTTAAATTATCAATAGTTATTACATATACATATAACAAATATAACAGAGTTATTTTATGCTTCTCTTTGTAAAATAACTTCATTTTGTTAGAGCTTTGGATAATTTTACATTTTACACATTAATGGCATCCTCACCTCTATACTGTCGTGGGCAAATTTAAAAATATTTTTAAATTAGCGAGAGCGACAACTGGGAGCCTGCTGTCGTATAACCGCGCAGCTGCCTCAATAACTGTGTCCACAAGTGTATTTTAATATTTCAGTGATGTCGCTTGAAGTCTGTCGCTCTTTATGTGTTCAGCACATTACTTTTCACTGATAATGGTTGAAGTTCGTAATACATACCAAAAAAGAGTTGGGTTGATCTGACCTGCTCTATCTTCAATTCAACTGAGTGGGGTTGAAAACCTTAATGGCAGATACATATTGGGATTGTTTTTGTTCATAATATTCTCTGACTTAACTAAATGTGGATTTGTTTATATGTACTTAACACACAACTTACTCATGTTTTTACTTACCTGTATTACTTCAGCCTAAAAATTATTCTCCAGCGAAATCGATAAACGTTTCATATGATAGTTTTCCACATAGTAATTTTACTAACTTTTGGCTCATTACGAATATTGAGGCAAAACGGATTTACTATCAAGCTTCTAAATAATAATATATATAAAAATCAATACATCGGACTCTGATGATTATAGAAAGTTAACGAAAATTCTTCTTCCTCTTTCTTATGTAAATAAGCAATCTCGACCAATTAAGGTAATCGCCAAAAATTTACATCATTCAAATGAGCCAGAGGCTGTAATATCAGACCTTCATAAAATGGGATTCAAAGCTATATTATATATAAACAGTCAACAAACTAAAGTGGAAAACAAAAGAGCCGTAAGATATGTTTCTTCTTACTTTCGATGTAACAGCAAATATAAATAACATATACGCGAAGTGCGTTTCGAAGGTTACACAGGCGAGTACTTCAAACAAGAACATCTCGATCGTCTTACTACTTATGCCTGTACCCTCGAACCACACTCGGAGACAGCCACAAGATGCTGTCGCCCCGCAATAACGGTTCTTTTTGAAGCGACAGAATAGAAACAACCAATCACAACACATTTAGAGACTGATGCAACATTAGTATAATGATGAAATTAGTTTTCTGGTGAAATACCCGTAACTGTACACTCACACATGCACACTAACAACTACGCAGACTAAATGTGCCGACACGGCCATCTTGACCCTAACACGACCTCGTGTAGAGAATAACACCTTCATACTTAAATCTCCCTTTTCTTTTTTATTATAGACTGAATATTAAAAAGTTTCATAACAAAAGCCAATTTTCTTATCTTAATTCGTAGAGACTTATCATGTCAACAATCTCACAAAGCAGTATTGGTTACTCAAACAATATTTAATATTATTTTTTTTTTCTTAGTTATTCATTTTTCTTCATTATTCATTCTTCTTCATTATTGTCACATAATCAATTCATTACTCAATAAAATGCCCCACACTCCATGATCAAACCAACCATTAGTATTTTTTGCACTTGTGCTTGCATTATGATCTGAGTACTCTGCCATTTTCTTTGGCCAGGCATTTATATATTTTGTCATTCTTATTTGTTTACTTCACTCTCTTTAGTGATTTCAACATTCTCAACATCTTCGTTCTCACTTTCTTCAGTGACTTCAACACTCTGAATACTCTCAATATTTTCATTTTCGCTCTCTTCACCGTTCGCAACGGATTCTCTACGTGCAACAACATCCTCACCATCATCATCATCATACACATTCAGTTTCTCGGGCACTTGCGCCTCTTGTAACCTTCTTAAATCTTGGCGTGCATATCCACAACTTCCCCCATTGGTCAAAGATTCCAAAATGTACCGTCACCTTCTAGAACCTTTGGTATTTCAAAAGGCCCCTTGAATTTCGAGCTTAACTTGGTCTGATATCTTTCTTCACCTTCAAGCAACACAAAATCTCCAACTTTGTGTCTGGCTAAATGGGTATCAGCCTTCCCACTTCTGCCCGTCAACATCATCCCACACATCTACGTATGCAACACTGATTCGCCACATTCCCCACACTCATCATCACTTTCCTCGCATCATCCACCACGCTCTAACACACACAATGACATCACACACCATCACCTACTTTCGCCGAAGAAAAATACAAAAGGACGGACAACTTGTTAAAAAACGCATTCTAGCGCTACGATATCCCCCGATCGACACGATTCTTTTTTGGCGAACGTTCTGCGAACATCACGTTAACTCATAATATTTTGTAACCTTTATGAGGCGAAAATTTTAAATTTTATTGTGCGAGCATTACATTTAAAAATTATAATTTATATCATATACGTACCTATGTGGCGAAAATAAATAGACCGTTTACATTTATATTACTTGAAAAGTTTGCGAATCTCTTGGGCTAATTTCACATACACTTGTGTTTTGTAATTTTATAAGAAAATAAATTCAGAAGTTACTAACAACTTGAAGTGAAGTGAAAACGAATTTTTAATCGCAATTTTGGAAAAAATATAGATACGGTGAGTGCGGGAAAGGTGAAACATAAAACATTACATGGTCCTTCGAGCCTAAAAGAAAGGCACTACGGAAACTAAGAAAAAAAATATATATATTTATATACATATATATATTATGCATATGGGAAAGTGACCCAAAAACTTAAACAAAACGTAATAATAATTAAATCTAAAAACTTAAAATCAAGTGAAAGAAAATTAATATACACATTATACATAATACAAAAAAAGAAAGTGTCAGTGACAGCAGTGCTTAGTGCATAAAAGAACAAAACGGAGAATATATCTCACATCATAAAGGGAAAACCAAAATAACCAAAAAGAAACCAAACGGGCGCGAACTAAATTAAACATATAAAGCTAAATAAAAACAAACTAACAACAAATTATACGGGCGCGAATTCAAACAAGAATCAAACATAAAAGAAAGCAGAAGGCGGGATAACCAGCTGGCATCCAACCAAGAGGAGGAACTGGACAACGCAGCACACTCACACTCACACTCACTTCTGATGGGTATAACCCAAAAGCCCCTGAGGGAATTCAAAGTGAGGTTGTATCGTTTTCATTTTTGGTTTTAATTTTTATATATATATGTATGTATGTATGTTTGCTAGTAACTATGGTTGCATGCAAAACCGTTTAAACAACATTTTATTTAAACAGATTTCAAATACTTTTATACGGTATAAATTAAAAAACCGGTAGTAAAAACAAAAAAAAAAAAGTGAGCAAAATTTGGTATTATACCGCCCACGTATACTTACCTTTGTTTATGCAAACTCTAACCAAAAAAGAGAATATTATCTCAGTATTCAAGTATTTACTTGTAAATTTCCCGGCAGTACTCCCTCTGCTTCTTAAAGCAGAACGCGCGATTGCTCAAACTAAGCAATAAGCGCAATAAAAAATTCTTAAGGAAGCATAAAAGAGAGAGAGAGTATATAAACATACATATATACATACAACTATATAAATATCATTGTTAGTATACATTATTTATATACATACATACATGCTTACAAATAAGTGCAGAGATTAAATACCTGCATATTGCGATTTCTATCTTCTTCGGTTTGTTCGTACCGCCAAAATTAAATTTCTAGACATACATATGTACATACATATGGCATACATGCGGCCTATAGTTATACAAGTACTATATAAGTTAACACAACACTTCTTACTCAAGTATCGACTTACAACTTCCGGCACGTGTGACCGAAATGCACCAGAAAGTGCATGGTCAGCGTCAGCACTACCTGTTGTGCAGCATAAGATTCATGGAAGCGAATCACGCCACTTATAATTATTAAAGTTAGAATTAAGCATAAATACTGTAATTCGGTTAAGCTAGTTTCAGTTTGTAAAACTCAATAAAGATACGCGGTAGCGCTGCCCGAATGCAGCTCCGTGAAAAATTATATTTTTTTGGTTTTCAATAACCCAAAAAATTAACTGGCGCCCGAGCTAAAAAGCTATAAATAATAGAGGAATAAAGGCCCCCTAGTAGCGTAAAGCAAACGGGAAGCAATAGCTGCTAGCCAACTCTATTCGCGAGTGTTTAAATAAGTGAAAAACAAAAGACACACAAAGTGTTATCTGTTAATTAAGCAATCTATTACAAGGTGCATAAAAACGCGGAGACATTATTAATAAAATTTAAAGCAAAACTAAAACCATACGTGTAACAAATACCAAACAACTGAAGAAAAGCGTGCACAAGTGAAAGAACGAACAAAGCAATAATACAAACCTAATGATGTGTGAGAGCTAAAAAATATCGAAAGACCGCTTAAGAAACTAAATCTGCAAAGAGTTAAAAAAAAAAAAAGCTTAGAATTACAAATTGAAGAATGTGGTGACTTGCAACTCGCTAAGCGTAAAATACACGCAAGTTCAGGGATACAAATTATTTCATCTTTAATAAAAAATAATAATAAAAAAAAAAACATTTTATTAACAAACTACAAAAACAATACAAAACACAAATTAATAAAATACAATAAAAATATTAATAAAAATAAAAATCGACCAATTAATCACGGCTGAAAAAGGCAGTAAGCGGTGTGCGTGAATTAAATATTGATGAAAATATACGTGTGTGCGTGCAACGAAATACGCCAAAGTGTAAATTAAATTTATTGCAACAAAATTTCGTGGAAGCAAAAATCAACGCATATTGAAGGCAAGGGAAAAAATCAAGGCAGATATTTAACAAGCGAATTGCAGTTCAGCAAGTGGAGATATCCGGCACAGCAGCTAATAGGAATACTATCGGTGGTAGCAGCGACAACAGAATCTTCAACAATCCTGTAAGTGGAAGCAGCCTATAGTAACTACTTAGACATTATATTAAGAATATTAATATATTATTATACTAAGAATATTAAAAATATACAAATGGCGAACCCCAATAATTTAATCCGCCCTCCAATCCTTCCCCCAATTCGTCACCTAATACCCCTCAGACATCCCAAAATACTCAATTGAGTATGGACGACCTGTCCAGGCTCATAGCTAAGTATAGCTTCAGATATAGTAAAGACACAGGGACCGCAAGTGGTACATGCGGCATTACACCCAAATGCAATTGCAACCGACATTACGGACCAAACTATAGACATAGAACATAGGAATAACTTAGGCGAATTGGATAGGATACCTGACATCGTAAAATGTCTAAAAGAATTCTCTGGCAATCCAGGAGAATTCAACTCATGGAAAAAAAGCGTAGATCGAGTTTTAGCGATATATGAACCTCAAAAGGGGACACCGAAGTACTACGGAATTTTGAGTGTAATACGGAATAAAATAATAGGCAATGCCGATGCGGCATTGGAAGCATATAATACGCCACTTGATTGGCAATCAATTTCTAAATGTCTAATTATGCACTACGGTGACAAGCGCGACTTGTCAACATTAGAATATCAAATGACCACATTGGTCCAGGGAAATAGAACAGTTTCCGATTTCTACCAGCAGGTGTATAGCCACCTTTCATTGATACTAAATAAATTAGGTTGTCTCGATATGGGCAATGAATCCCTTCGCATGCTGACGCAAGCATATAGGGACAAAGCATTAGATACTTTCATAAGAGGACTTAACGGGGATTTACCTAGACTATTAGGAATACGAGAGCCGGCAGACCTGCCGCAGGCTCTTCATCTCTGCTTAAAACTACAGAATCAGAACTTTCGTATGAACCATGCGTACAATGGAAGACTAGTACAGCCTCCACCCTTACCTCCAAGAAGGAATTTTCAACAGCCACAAAGGCATCAATTTTACCCCCAGCTAGCGCATTTACCCCAACCACAGCGGACAACTTGGCAACCAAGGCAACAACAACATAATAATTTTCATTACGATAACAACCCCTCAAGACCTCCGAAACCGCAGCCACGTCCAGAGCCCATGGACGTCGACCCGAGCATACACTCTCGTCGCGTTAACTACATAAACAGACCCCAAGGAAGCGAGCACTTTGGCAAGAGGCCACAACAATTTCCGAATCAACAGCGAAGGAAGGAGCAACGAACATTTCACATTAACACAACGTCACAGGAAGACGGGCAATTTGGTGAACCAAGCGATATCCATTTTTTAGAATAATTAGCTCTTCGCTCCCCTACTTCGAAGTAAAGGCGGAGAGCGGTAGAATTAAAATTTTTAGTGGACACAGGTTCCAGTAAAAATTATGTTAAGCCAGAGCTTGCCGGGAAATTTAGAAATCAGAGAACATACTTATGTTCAACTTTTAACTTTAAAGATAAAATTAAATTCTATCTAATGCCACTTCTCAAAACCTTTGACGGTATTCTAGGGAATGATACCTTCGGGAATTTAATGCCATTATATACACTGGAGAAAATTACATGCTGACTTTAAGTAACGGCTTTAAGGTTCACCTCAAACAGCTTCCCTCACAGCGAGTGAACGCAATTAATGTAGATGAGGGAAACCTCTCAGAAAATCAAATGCACA
Source organism: Bactrocera tryoni (assembly GCF_016617805.1). Classification (NCBI taxonomy): domain Eukaryota; kingdom Metazoa; phylum Arthropoda; class Insecta; order Diptera; family Tephritidae; genus Bactrocera; species Bactrocera tryoni. Next base: position 145,324 of record NW_024396573.1, read on the forward strand.
CGATGGAAAACATCGTAAATAAATACCCAAAGCTTTTTTCCGAACCTGACGAAAAGCTAACCTATACAACAAAAGTTGTCGGACAAATTCGTACAACATCCGATTCTCCTGTTTATACAAAATTCTATCCATATCCTGCAGCATTGAAACAGGAAGTGGAATCTCAAGTAGAAAAGCTTTTAAGCGATGGTATAATTAGACCATCTAGATCACCGTACAACTCCCCAGTGTGGATTGTACCAAAGAAGCCAGACGAGGAAGGAAATAAACAATACCGTATGGTCATTGATTATAGGAAATTAAACAAAGTAACGATCGCGGACAGATACCCCATTCCGGAAATTACAGAAGTAATCTCTCAACTAGGTAATAGCAATTTCTTCTCCGTTCTCGACCTAAAAAGTGGTTTTCACCAGATTCCACTAAAAAAATCTGATATAGAAAAAACTGCTTTCTCTATCAACAATGGGAAGTACGAATTTACTCGACTACCATTTGGCCTAAAAAATGCGCCTTCTATTTTTCAACGCGCATTAGATGATATATTAAGAGAACACATAGGGAAATGTTGCTACGTGTATATCGACGATATAATTATTTTTAGCAAAACAGAGGAGGAACACTTCAAACATATATATAAGGTGTTTGAAACATTAGAAAACGCTAATATGAAAGTGCAGTTAGGAAAATGTAATTTTTTCAAAAAAGAAGTAGAATTCTTATGATATGTAATCACATCGGTTGGCATAAGAACCAACCCAAAAAAAAAGTTGAAGCCATTTCAAACTTTCCACCACCACAAAATTTAAAACAGCTTCGCAGCTTCCTCGGCATGTCAGGGTACTACCGGCGTTTTATTAGAGATTACGCTAAACTTGCAAAACCCCTAACATCTCTTTTAAGAGGGGAAGACGGTCGTACGTCAAAGAATAAATATACTCACATAAAAATAAATTTGAATAAGGAAGCGATAGAAGCTTTCATGTCCATTTCAATAATTATACACCTTAAATGTTGAACACATAGAGAGTGACACGACATGACTGCACGACAGTGAACTGTAAATGACGTTGTGAAGTCTACTACATGAACATTTGTAAGAAGGCAGCGACATAACAATGACCGACATGTACATAAAACAACACAGCTGTCCATTTTGTATGTCCACAATTTCGTTGTAGCCTTACTAATACCTTTCACTTCAATGAAATTTTAATACTTTGTTCAAAGTTAAATTTTTTATGGCAAAAATTAAATTAATAGGTAAATTTATTTTTTTTAAATTATCAATAGTTATTACATATACATATAACAAATATAACAGAGTTATTTTATGCTTCTCTTTGTAAAATAACTTCATTTTGTTAGAGCTTTGGATAATTTTACATTTTACACATTAATGGCATCCTCACCTCTTATACTGTCGTGGGCAAATTTAAAAATATTTTTAAATTAGCGAGAGCGACAACTGGGAGCCTGCTGTCGTATAACCGCGCAGCTGTCCTCAATAACTGTAATCCTTACAAGTGTATTTTAATATTTCAGTGATGTCGCTTGGAAGTCTGTCGCTCTTTATGTGTTCAGCACATTACTTTTCACTGATAATGGTTGAAGTTCGTAATACATACCAAAAAAGAGTTGGGTTGATCTGACCTGCTCTATCTTCAATTCAACTGAGTGGGGTTGAAAACCTTAATGGCAGATACATATTGGGATTGTTTTTTGTTCATAATATTCTCTGACTTAACTAAATGTGGATTTGTTTATATGTATTTAACACACAACTTACTCATGTTTTTACTTACCTGTATTACTTCAGCCTAAAATTATTCTCCGAAATCGATAAACGTTTCATATGATAGTTTCCACATAGTAATTTTTACTAACTTTTGGCTCATTACGAATATTGAGGCAAAAACGGATTTACTATCAAGCTTCTAAATAATAATACATATAAAATCAATACATCGGACTCTGATGATTATAGAAAGTTAACGAAAATTCTTCTTCCTCTTTCTTATGTAAATAAGCAATCTCGACCAATTAAGGTAATCGCCAAAAATTTACATCATTCAAATGAGCCAGAGGCTGTAATATCAGACCTTCATAAAAAGGGATTCAAAGCTATATTATATATAAACAGTCAACAAACTAAAGTGGAAAACAAAAGAGCCGTAAGATATGTTTCTTCTTACTTTCGATGTAACAGCAAATATAAATAACATATACGCGAAGTGCGTTTCAGAAGGTTACACAGGCGAGTACTTCAAACAAGAACATCTCGATCGTCTTACTACTTATGCCTGTACCCTCGAACCACACTCGGAGACAGCCACAAGATGCTGTCGCCCCGCAATAACGGTTCTTTTGAAGCGACAGAATAGAAACAACCAATCACAACACATTTAGAGACTGATGCAACATTAGTATAATGATGAAATTAGTTTTCTGGTGAAATACCCGTAACTGTACACTCACACATGCACACTAACAACTACGCAGACTAAATGTGCCGACACGGCCATCTTGACCCTAACACGACCTCGTGTAGAGAATAACACCTTCATACTTAAATCTCCCTTTTCTTTTTTTTATTATAGACTGAATATTAAAAAGTTTCATAACAAAAGCCAATTTTCTTATCTTAATTCGTAGAGACTTATCATGTCAACAATCTCACAAAGCAGTATTGGTTACTCAAACAATATTTAATATTATTTTTTTTTTCTTAGTTATTCATTTTTCTTCATTATTCATTCTTCTTCATTATTGTCACATAATCAATTCATTACTCAATAAAATGCCCACTCCATGATCAAACCAACCATTAGTATTTTTGCACTTGTGCTTGCATTATAAATCTGAGTACTCTGCCATTTTCTTTGGCCAGGCATTTATATATTTTGTCATTCTTATTTGTTTACTTCACTCTCTCTTTGGTGATTTCAACATTCTCAACATCTTCGTTCTCACTTTCTTCAGTGACTTCAACACTCTGAATACTCTCAATATTTTTTCATTTTCGCTCTCTCTTCACCGTTCGCAACGGATTCTCTCATTTCAACAACATCACACTCTACACCATCATCATCATCCTACACATTCAGTTTCTCGGGCACTTGCATACCTCTTGTAACCTTCTATAAATCTTGGCGTGCATATCCACAACTTCCCCCATTGGTCAAAGATTCCAAAATATGCCGTCTACTTCTAGAACCTTTGGTATTTCAAAGGCCCCTTGAATTTCGAGCTTAACTTGGTCTGATATCTTTCTTCACCTTCAAGCAACACAAAATCTCCAACTTTGTGTCTGGCTAAATGGGTATCAGCCTTCCCACTTCTGCGCGTCAACATCATCCCACATATCTACGTATGCAACACTGATTCGCCACATTCCCCACACTCATCATCACTTTCCTCGCATCATCCACCACGCTCTAACACACACACAATGACATCACACACCATCACCTACTTTCGCCGAAGAAAAATACAAAAGGACGGACAACTTGTTAAAAAACGCATTCTAGCGCTACGATATCCCCCGATCGACACGATTCTTTTTTGGCGAACGTTCTGCGAACATCACGTTAACTCGTAATATTTTGTAACCTTTATGAGGCGAAAATTTTAAATTTTATTGTGCGAGCATTACATTTAAAAATTATAATTTATATCATATACGTACCTATGTGGCGAAAATAAATAGACCGTTTACATTTATATTACTTGAAAAGTTTGCGAATCTCTTGGGCTAATTTCACATACACTTGTGTTTTGTAATTTTATAAGAAAATAAATTCAGAAGTTACTAACAACTTGAAGTGAAGTGAAAACGAATTTTTAATCGCAATTTTGGAAAAAAATATAGGTACGGTGAGTGCGGGAAAGGTGAAACATAAAACATTACATGGTCCTTCGAGCCTAAAAGAAAGGCACTGCGGAAACTAAGAAAAAAAATATATGTATTTATATACATATATATATATATTATGCATATGGGAAAGTGACCCAAAAACTTAAACAAAACATAATAATAATTAAATCTAAAAACTTAAAATCAAGTGAAAGAAAATTAATATACACATTATATACATAATACAAAAAAAGAAAGTGTCAGTGACAGCAGTGCTTAGGACATAAAAGAACAAAACGGAGAATATATCTCACATCATAAAAGGAAAAAAAAATAATCAAAAAGAAACTAAACGGGCGCGAACTAAATTAAACATATAAAGCTAAATAAAAACAAACTCACAACAAATTATACGGGCGCGAATTCAAACAAGAATCAAACATAAAAGAAATAGAGGAAAGCAGAAGGCGGAATAACCAGCTGGCATACAACGAAGAGGAGGAATTGGACAACGCAGCACACTCACACTCACACTCACTTCTGATGGGTATAACCCAAAAGCCCCTGAGGGAATTCAAAGTGAGTTGTATCGTTTTCATTTTTTGGTTTTAATTTTTATATATATATGTATGTATGTATGTTTGCTAGTAACTATGGTTGCATGCAAAACCGTTTAAACAACATTTTATTTAAACGGATTTCAAATACTTTTTATACGGTATAAATTAAAAAACCGGTAGTAAAAAACAAAAAAAAAAGTGAGCAAAATTTGGTATTATACCGCCCACGTATACTTACCTTTGTTTATGCAAACTCTAACCAAAAAGAGAATATTATCTCAGTATTCAAGTATTTACTTGTAAATTTCCCGGCAGTACTCCCTCTGCTTCTTAAAGCAGAACGCGCGATTGCTCAAACTAAGCAATAAGCGCAATAAAAAATTCTTAAGGAAGCATAAAAGAGAGAGAGAGAATATAAACATACATATATACATACAACTATATAAATATCATTGTTAGTATACATTATTTATATACATACATACATGCTTACAAATAAGTGCAGAGATTAAATACCTGCATATTGCGATTTCTATCTTCTTCGGTTTGTTCGTACCGCCAAAATTAAATTTCTAGACATACATATGTACATACATATGGCATACATGCGGCCTATAGTTATACAAGTACTATATAAGTTAACACAACACTTCTTACTCAAGTATCGACTTACAACTTCCGGCACGTGTGACCGAAATGCACCAGAAAGTGCATGGTCAGCGTCAGCACTACCTGTTGTGCAGCATAAGATTCATGGAAGCGAATCACGCCACTTATAATTATTAAAGTTAGAATTAAGCATAAATACTGTAATTCGGTTAAGCTAGTTTCAGTTTGTAAAACTCAATAAAGATACGCGGTAGCGCTGCCCGAATGCAGCTCCGTGAAAAATTATATTTTTTTGGTTTTCAATTAACCAAAAGATTAACTGGCGCCCGAGCTAAAAAGCTATAAATAATAGAGGAATAAAGGCCCCCTAGTAGCGTAAAGCAAACCGGAAGCAATAGTTGCTAGCCAACTCTATTCGCGAGTGTTTAAATAAGTGAAAAACAAAAGACACACAAAGTGTTATCTGTTAATTAAGCAATCTATTACAAGGTGCATAAAAACGCGGAGACATTATTAATAAAATTTAAAGCAAAACTAAAAACCATACGTGTAACAAATACCAAACAACTGAAGAAAAGCGTGCACAAGTGAAAGAACGAACAAAGCAATAATACAAACCTAATGATGTGTGAGAGCTAAAAAATATCGAAAGACCGCTTAAGAAACTAAATCTGCAAAGAGTTAAAAAAAAAAAAGCTTAGAATTACAAATTGAAGAATGTGGTGACTTGCAACTCGCTAAGCGTAAAATACACGCAAGTTCAGGGATACAAATTATTTCATCTTTAATAAAAAATAATAATAAAAAAAAAAAACATTTTATTAACAAACTACAAAAACAATACAAAACACAAATTAATAAAATACAATAAAAATATTAATAAAAATAAAAATCGACCAATTAATCACGGCTGAAAAAGGCAGTAAGCGGTGTGCGTGAATTAAATATTGATGAAAATATACGTTTGTGCGTGCAACGAAATACGCCAAAGTGTAAATTAAATTTATTGCAACAAAATTTCGTGGAAGAAAAAATCAACCCATATTGCAGGCAAGGGAAAAAATCAAGGCAGAAATTTAACAAGCGAATTGCAGTTCAGCAAGTGGAGATATCCGGGACAGCAGCTAATAGGAATAATATCGGTGGTAGCAGCGACAACAGAATCTTCAACAATCCTGTAAGTGGAAGCAGCCTATAGTAACTACTTAGACATTATATTAAGAATATTAATATATTATTATACTAAGAATATTAAAAATATACAAATGGCGAACCCCAATAATTTAATCCGCCCTCCAATCCTTCCCCCCAATTCGTCACCTAATACCCCTCAGACATCCCAAAATACTCAATTGAGTATGGACGACTTGTCCAGGCTCATAGCTAGTATAGCTTCAGATATAGTAAAGACACAGGGACCGCAAGTGGTACATGCGGCATTACACCCAAATGCAATTGCAACCGACATTACGGACCAAACTATAGACATAGAACATAGGAATAACTTAGGCGAATTGGATAGGATACCTGACATCGTAAAATGTCTAAAAAGAATTCTCTGGCAATCCAGGAGAATTCAACTCATGGAAAAAAAGCGTAGATCGAGTTTTAGCGATATATGAACCTCAAAAGGGGACACCGAAGTACTACGGAATTTTGAGTGTAATACGGAATAAAATAATAGGCAATGCCGATGCGGCATTGGAAGCATATAATACGCCACTTGATTGGCAATCAATTTCTAAATGTCTAATTATGCACTACGGTGACAAGCGCGACTTGTCAACATTAGAATATCAAATGACCACATTGGTCCAGGGAAATAGAACAGTTTCCGATTTCTACCAGCAGGTGTATAGCCACCTTTCATTGATACTAAATAAATTAGGTTGTCTCGATATGGGCAATGAATCCCTTCGCATGCTGACGCAAGCTTATAGGGACAAAGCATTAGATACTTTTATAAGAGGACTTAACGGGGATTTACCTAGACTATTAGGAATACGAGAGCCGGCAGACCTGCCGCAGGCTCTTCATCTCTGCTTGAAACTACAGAATCAGAACTTTCGTATGAACCGTGCGTACAATGGAAGGCTAGTACAACCTCCACCCTTACCTCCAAGAAGGAATTTTCATCAGCCACAAAGGCATCAATTTTACCTCCAGCTAGCGCATTTACCCCAACCACAGCGGACAACTTGGCAATCAAGGCAACAACAACATAATAATTTTCATTACGATAACAACCCCTCAAGACCTCCGAAACCGCAGCCACGTCCGGAGCCCATGGACGTCGACCCGAGCATACACTCTCGTCGCGTTAACTACATAAACAGACCCCAAAGGAAGCGAACGAGCACTTTGGCAAGAGGCCACAACAATTTCCGAATCAACAGCGAAGGAAGGAGCAACGCGAACATTTCACATTAACACAACGTCACAGGAAGACGGGCAATTTGGTGAACCAAGCGATATCCATTTTTTAGAATAATTAGCTCTTCGCTCCCCTACTTCGAAGTAAAGGCGGAGAGCGGTAGAATTTTAAAATTTTTAGTGGACACAGGTTCCAGTAAAAATTATGTTAAGCCAGAGCTTGCGGGAAATTTAGAAATCAGAGAACATACTTATGTTCAACTTTTTAACTTTAAAGATAAAATTAAATTCTATCTAATGCCACTTCTCAAAACCTTTGACGGTATTCTAGGGAATGATACCCTTCGGGAATTTAATGCCATTATATACACTGGAGAAAATTACATGACTTTAAGTAACGGCTTTAAGGTTCACCTCAAACAGCTTCCCTCACAGCGAGTGAACGCAATTAATGTAGATGAGGGAAACCTCTCAGAAAATCAAATGCACACGATGGAAAACATCGTAAATAAATACCCAAAGCTTTTTTCCGAACCTGACGAAAAGCTAACCTATACAACAAAAGTTGTCGGACAAATTCGTACAACATCCGATTCTCCTGTTTATACAAAATTCTATCCATATCCTGCAGCATTGAAACAGGAAGTGGAATCTCAAGTAGAAAGCTTTTAAGCGATGGTATAATTAGACCATCTAGATCACCGTACAACTCCCCAGTGTGGATTGTACCAAAGAAGCCAGACGAGGCAGGAAATAAACAATACCGTATGGTCATTGATTATAGGAAATTAAACAAAGTAACGATCGCGGACAGATAAGAGAACACATAGGGAAATGTTGCTACGTGTATATCGACGATATAATTATTTTTAGCAAAACAGAGGAGGAACACTTCAAACATATATATAAGGTGTTTGAAACATTAGAAAACGCTAATATGAAAGTGCAGTTAGGAAAATGTAATTTTTTCAAAAAAGAAGTAGAATTCTTATGATATGTAATCACATCGGTTGGCATAAGAACCAACCCAAAAAAAGTTGAAGCCATTTCAAACTTTCCACCACCACAAAATTTAAAACAGCTTCGCAGCTTCCTCGGCATGTCAGGGTACTACCGGCGTTTTATTAGAGATTACGCTAAACTTGCAAAACCCCTAACATCTCTTTTAAGAGGGGAAGACGGTCGTACGTCAAAGAATAAATCTACTCACATAAAAATAAATTTGAATAAGGAAGCGATAGAAGCTTTCAGGAAAATAAAAAATTCCCTCACCTCCGAGGATATCATCCTCACGTATCCGGATTACAGCAAAGAATTTGAGCTGACCACGGATGCGTCCAACTTCGCCATAGGCGCAGTATTGTCTCAGTCAGATAGACCAATAGCATTTTTATCTAGGACATTAAGCAAAGCGGAAGAGCACTATGCCGCAAACGAAAAAGAAATGTTAGCCATCATTTGGGCATTAAATTCATTTCGTAATTATCTGTATGGATCGGCCAGAGTAAAAATATTCACCGATCACCAACCATTAACTTATGCGTTAAGCAACAAGAATGCTAATAGCAAAATGAAACGCTGGAAAGCAATACTAGAGGAATACAGTTATGAAATGCACTATAAACCAGGTAGAACAAACGTCGTGGCCGACGCACTGTCAAGAATTCCACACCAAGAATCAGATTTGCATACGCTATCAATAGCGACAAATTCGGATGACAGCTCATCCCACAATTTAATATACTGCGTAGAAGCACCAATTAACGCGTTTAAAAACCAAATATTTTTAAATAAGGATGTAACATCGACATATCAATTTAAAATCATATTTCCTACCTACCATCGTCATATAGTAACCGAACCTGATTACTGCGAACAAAATTTGATTTCTATTTTAAAAAGATATTTAAATCCGTCCGTAATAAACTGCATCAAAACGGAGGAGCACATTATGGGCAAGATTCAAGAAATTTACCACTTACATTTTGATAAATATAAAATTAGGTTTTCGCAGTTCCAAGTGGAAGACATAACAAACGAAGAAGAGCAAGAAAATATTATTATAAAAGAACATAAGAGAGCGCATAGAAATTGCAGGGAGAATAAGATACAAATTTTAGAAAAATTCTATTTTCCAAGTATGGCGAATAAAATAAACAAGATAATAAAAAAATGCGTCACTTGTAAGGAGAACAAGTACGATCGCCACCCATTAAAGCCGCAATTACAAGCCACACCCATACCTAATTACCCTGGACAGATAATCCACGTAGATATACTATTGATAGGCAAAAATCTAGTTCTGACAGCAATGGACAAATTTTCAAAATACGCCATCGCAAGACCCATTAAATCAAAGGCAACAGAGGATATCAGACAACCTTTAAGAGACATTCTTTTCTTTCTCGTACCGAAAACGTTAGTAATAGATAATGAAAGATCATTTAACTCAGAGTCCATTAACTTTATGATAGAGAACGAATTCGGCACCGAAATATATCGCACCCCCCCTTACACAAGCTGCTCGAACGGTCAGGTTGAGCGCTTCCATTCTACTCTACAGGAGATTATGCGTTGTCTGCAAACAGAGAAAACCCACCGATCATTCCAAGAACTTTTGGAACAATCAATCAAAGAATATAACTACACTATCCATTCAACAACGGGAAAGAAACCAATTGAAATCTTCTTCGGAAGACGGGTCAGTAGCGACCACAGGCTAATAGAAGGAGAAAGAGAAGAAACGAAGAAAAGGCTTCAGGAAAAGCAATTAGCAGATCTTTCTTACCACAATAAAAACCGAACGCCCCCCAAACAATATTTTGAAGGAGATGAAATTTTTGTTAAGATAAATAAGAGATTAGGAACCAAGTTATCACCTAGATTTAGGAAGGAAATTGTCGCGCAGAATTATAATACCACGGTTAAAACTAAAACAGGCAGGATTGTTCACAAAAACAACATAAAACAATGTTAAGAAAAAAATTTACTTGCAGGTGGAAAAACCTTGAAATGGAGAACCTACAAATTTACCTCATCCTAATTATATTGGCACCCGCTACAAAAACCCAACAAATTGACGTTCAGGACTTGACAAACAATAACGGATATCTACCAATTAAGACAGGAGAAGTAAGGACAATCAACCATTTTGATAAAGTCCTACATTTTATCAACTTAACCAAATATGAGGAAACACTTTCACTTATTTCGGACAACATTAATACACTAAAGACAACTACTTTTGAGGACAGACAATTACTTGACACAACTCACAAAAATTTCATTTTATTAGAAGCGAAGCTAGAAGGTTTACACCCACATTTTAAATCTAAACGAGGTCTCCTTAATATCATAGGCAAAGGACTAAAATACATAGCAGGTACCATGGACAGCGACGACGAAAAAGAAATTAGCGACGCACTTACACAATTGAATAAAAGCGAAAGAACAGATGCACAAAATATTAATAATTTATTATACTTTAGCAACCTCATTTCCGGACAAATAAGCAATGTTATGAACCATATAAATAAGCAGCAAATTATTGTCAGTAATTACATAAACCAACTTAAAGAAACAGCGCAGAATAGGATTAAGACTTTGGAAGACGACATTCAATTCATTAAACACACCTACCAGGTTAACAACGATATATCACTTTTACGCAATCACGTGGACGACATTGGACAGATAATTTTTTCAAGCAAATTAGGCATAATACCAACAGATATACTGACATCTACAGAACTAAATCTCATTACCGATTTCGAAAGCTATAGCCACATAAAAACAGCAGTACTTTTCCAGGATAACACAATCATTATAACTGTCCTCATACCTCAATATTCCAACAGCATCCTATCCCAAATCAAAATTGAACCCCTTCCTAATATAAACAATAAATCATTAGTTTTAGACAAACACGATGTACTAGTAGATGAAGATGTAGAAATTAAGGATAATTTGGAGAAAAATTTAATTAAAGAGAAGGATCAATGTTTAGCAAATATACTAAAATTTGAAGAAGCAGACTGTAAGCTCAGAATTTGTAATGAGCAATCTGTAAACGAAGTGCTACCAGGCATACTAATATTTAAAAATTTCCAATCAAAAATTACACAAAATTGTAATAAACAAAATTTAAAACAAAGAGGAACTTTTTTAATAAAATTTAAAAATTGTGAAATAAATGTATTTAACAGATCATATACTAATATAAGGAAGGAAGTATATGAATCCTTCGTATTACCAAATGTTATAACTAAAATTAAAGAAAATACAAATTTTACTAATAAAGAATTAAGACTGGAAACATTGTATGTGAAGCAACTCCAGCATGGAAACAATATTGAATTTTTGATTAATAAAAGCGACAGTTCCTCAATAATTAGCTTAAGTTCTGATATAATAATAATTGTAATAATTATAATTGTTATAGCATTTTTATATAAAAATCGTCAAAAAGTATATTTGTCACCTGAATCTAGTGCAGAGGACGTACTAAACATGCGGAAAGGTCCTTTTTTGCAAATAACAACGGCACACCCTACGATCAACACCGATTGGGACAATCGATTTAAGAGGGGAAGAGTTAACACAACACTTCTTACTCAAGTATCGACTTACAACTTCCGGCACGTGTGACCGAAATGCACCAGAAAGTGCATGGTCAGCGTCAGCACTACCTGTTGTGCAGCATAAGATTCGTGGAAGCGAATCACGCCACTTATAATTATTAAAGTTAGAATTAAGCATAAATACTGTAATTCGGTTAAGCTAGTTTCAGTTTGTAAAACTCAATAAAGATACGCGGTAGCGCTGCCCGAATGCAGCTCCGTGAAAAATTATATTTTTTTGGTTTTCAATTAACCAAAAGATTAACTTATACAAACTTCCAAACATATATCCCACATAGGATATAATTAATACATTAAAAAGATTTTAATAAAACCTTTAAATTTAAACTTTTTAAAATTTATTTCACAAAAATAAACTGTGTGGCAATTTAAAACAAATTATATTACAACAATTTTTCCTTCTAATGAAATACAGGTTTATATAAATAAACCATATATGTATATTGCAGGTATATGAACATACATATATTCAAAGTCCTAATAGGCAAACAAATTTTAATAAAATTCCTCTCTCTTTGTCAAAAAGAACAAGAGAAGTGCGCATAACACTAAAGCATAAGTGCAAGCACATAAAAACGCACATACATACATATTTATATACAAAAGGTATTGACCCATTCCGTCACATACGTACGAGGGCATACCAATAAATCCAGAAGAAAAACAAAAAACTCGCAATACATAAAAAAAAAACAAAAATTAAATAAAATTGTTATTATAATATTATTATTATATAGTATTGTAATAAATTATATTATATAATTTATATAATAATAATAAACATAAACGCAAATAAATACAACGGCGAGTAATAAAAGCCAAAAGCGCGAATTTGCTTAATTTTAAATAAAAAACTCTTATTTACATAAAAGAGTTTTCGGTTAATAAAGTTCTCAGTATACACTGAAAGAAAATATATACATACAAATATTTTAAAAATTTACATTCTCTAAATGAACATAGATTCAAAAGAATCTAAAACATCTCATTTCTTGAAAATTCCAAAAATGATTTCTGACGATAAGAGTCCATGTACACCTGCAGAAGCTACACGCTCCAAGCAAGGTGCTACAAAACAAAAGAGGGGGAAAGACATATCATACTCTAAATTCATTTCTGAGAGTGACTGTCTAATAAAATACTGCACTCGATTTGCCTCTTCGCCGATTCAAGGCAATTCTGAATCGGCGCTAGAAATAAAAAGCCAAACGCTTGAAAATTTTTGGACACGTCTCCAAGCTGCATATGACACAATTGTAGATACTGACGATTCAGATCTACCAGAAAACTTTAAATCTTCTGCGATGGCACCGCTACTATCAAACACTTACTCACACTCTGTCCGATGCTTCACCCAACAGCCCACAACTCTGGCAACATTGATCTCATAAAACTACTAAGTGAACCTTCAGAAAAAAACGTGATGATTGTATATAGATTCTTAAAAACCAACGATTTGTTAAAATATATTTAAGCAAATTACATCTTTACTAACCCTTAGCAATTAGAATTTTTCACCTAGTTATAATTACAAGACGGCTGAAGGCCTCGTAGCCAGTGCTGCGTTTATGTATTTATATAATAAAACTCTTGTTATATGAATTATTATAAATAAATAAATAAAAATAAATAAATCTTCTGCATACGCCAAATTTGAAAACTGCTTAGACCAGTATGAAGACACAAAAATTATGATCGCAGATCAATTAAAACTTATAAAGTCAATTGCATCTACTCCCCACAGTAGAGTAGAGTTACCACAAGTGCAAGCCCAAGAGGCAACAGGCATTCATCTTAAAGTGCCAGCGTGTGATATGGAAATATTTCATGGAGGTTATGAACAATGGCCGTCCTTCCGGGACATGTTTACAGCCGTGTACATAAACCATCCAAAATTATCACAAGCGCAAAAATTGTATCATCTCCGATACAAAACAAAAGGTCAAGCAGGCGTAATAGTAAAACAGTTCGCATTAAGCGATGACAATTTCAATTTGGTTTGGGAAGCTCTGAAAGCAAGATATGAAAACAAAAGAATATTGGTCGACAAGCAAGTAACCATACTCATGAACTTGCCGAAAATTCAAAAAGAAACAAGTGAGGAATTCATAAAATTAGAATCCACTGTTTCAAATTGTTTGTCGGTTCTATCGACACAAAATGTTTCCACAGACAACTGGGACCCTATCCTGGTAAACATATGCACCGCAGCATTACCAGAAAAATCATTACTTCTATGGGAGCAATCACTCTCATCAAGAAGAGACTGCCCAACGTGGCAGCAAATGAAAGATTTCTTAACTACCCAATATGAAATTGCGGAAAGGGTAGATAAAAAAACAGTCAGAACTAAAAACGTTCAACACGACCTAAACAGAAGCTTTAATAGACCCCAAGTCAATAACAACAACAATTTAAATAGAAGCTTTTTCAAAGCACAATCGTTCACATCGGAACAGAACAAATATACTTCATGCGAACTATGTACAGGAGGGCATAAACTCAAAACTTGCGAGAAGTTTAAAAAATTAAATATAAACGAAAGGAACAACTTTGTCAGGTCAAAAAGACTCTGTACAAACTGCTTGCTTAGAGCCTTAGTAGACCAAGGATCACAACGATCCTTTATAGCGTCTAAGGCACAAAATAAATTACGGGAATGGGCGGAAGAGTAGTACAAAACTCTAACAAAAAATGTCCCATTACCTTAATTTCCCCCCAAGCAGATAAGCGCATTCAAGCAAATGCTATTGTCTTACTAACATGCTTCCAAGCTATCAAATAAGTAGCAAGCATTGGGATAAGTTTCACATCTGACTCTAGCAGATCCCAACTGCAACACCCGCGCTCAAATAGACCTTCTATTAGGCAGCGATCTTATATCGCAAATAATACTGGAAGGTGTTGAAAAAATTTCGAAAACACTACTGGCGCAAAATACCATTTTCGGATGGGTCCTAAGTGGACTAGTTGCGGAACCAGTCACAGCAATGACAACTCAAGTTGAGGAAATCTCAAACGAGTACCTCAATTCACAATTGAGAAAATTTTGGGAGTTAGAGGAACTCCCCCCCATTTCAATTACAACACCAGAAGAGCAGTATTGTGAAGACTTTTACAAAGCCACAACTACTCGATCAGATAATGGTCGGTATGTCGTACGACTACCACTAAAACAACAATTTCCAGATACACTCGCCTTAGGTCACTCTCGCACCTCTGCAATACAGCAGTTTCTAAGCATGGAAAAAAACCTACTTAGAAAAGGTGAGCTCAAACAAGATTATGATGGGGTCTTAGAAGAATACCTCCATTTAGACCACATGGAGGAAGTAAGCCCATGTGAAAAAATCATAAGAGGCAAATATTACTCTTTCTACTTGCCACATCATGCAGTAGTAAAGCCTGACAAAAAAACAACAAAAGTCAGAGTTGTCTTCAATGCCTCCAGAACCACTAGCTCGGGGAATTCCCTAAATGACATTCTATTTACGGGACCCACACTCCAACCAGATCTAATGCTCCTCATATTGAACTGGCGTATATACAAATACGTATTCAATGGGGATGTCGAAAAAATGTATCGACAAATACTCGTACATAAAGATGATCAAGATTTTCAGCGAATTATTTTCCGAAAATCTGCCAATAGTCCACTACGCGACTTTAAATTAAAAACAGTAACCTTTGGCGTAAACTGTGCTCCATACTTAGCCATTCGTACACTCCACGAACTGGCAGAAAACACAAAGTCAGAATTTCCTCTGGCAACACAAGTGTTAAAAACACAGACGTATGTTGACGATATCCTGTCTGGAAGCCACAGCCTTCCACTAGCATACGATACCTTATCACAGGTAATAAATGCCCTCAATACCGCAGGGTTTCCTTTAAAAAAGATTACAGCCAATCACCCAAATATTTTAAAAAATATTCCTAAAGACCATTTGTTGGATACTAATTTCCTTATATTTGAAAAGGAAAGTACAACAAAAACACTGGGCATACAATGGAATGCGATATCTGACCAGTTCTCATACACGACAGAGTCCATATCCGCATTATCAGCCATCACAAAAAGACAGATTTTATCCTCGGTGGCAAAACTTTTCGACCCCGCAGGATGGCTTTCGCCAATTATGATACAAGCGAAAGTCCTGATTCAAGAATTATGGCTAGACGGAACCGACTGGGACGAACAAGTGAAACCTCTTCGCTTAGAAAAGTGGTCCCAGTTTGCTAATAACCTAAAAGACATTTCGCAGATACAAATTCCACGGTGGGTAAACTATTCCCCCGAATACAAAGTGAAACTACACGGCTTCTGCGACGCCTCTGAAAAGGCATATTGTGCCACTATTTATGTGCGCACACAAAGCGATATTGCCACCTACTGGCGGCAAAAGCAAAAGTCGCACCTCTAAAAACGATAAGTCTACCACGACTCGAACTCTGTGGCGCTCTGCTATTAGCCAAGCTAGTCTCCATGGTGCATACTCACTTGGACATGGCAAAATACAAGTTATATCTATGGTCCGATTCCGAAATAGTTCTAGCCTGGTTGGAAAAACCACCACATGCGTGGAAAACATATATTTCCAACAGAACTTCTCAAATACTTGACCTAGTAGGATCAGCCACTTGGCGACACGTAGCCAGTGCTGACAATCCTGCTGATCTAGGTACAAGAGGATGCAAACCTCTGCATCTCGCCACCTCCACCCTCTGGTGGAATGGCCCCCGTTGGTTAACAGAATCTCCCGATTCTTGGCCACAATCGCCCATGCGCAACATAATTGCCCCAGAAAGTCGAAAAATCGACACTTATCATACAAGCCTGGATGATACTGACATCCTTGAACGATTCTCATCGTTCCCCCGAGCGCTCAGAGTAGTCGCCTATATGCTCAGATTCATAGAGCGACTCAAGCATAAAGTTAAAGGGGCAACCTATCCCCAATGCGATACTTTGACGCACCAAGACTTGCAAAACGCAAAAATCGCCCTTATCACATCAACCCAAACGCGCTACTTCAGCCGCGACATATCATTATTAAGAGAACTGAAGCCGATTGATAAAAAGAGCTCACTCTTAGTATTAAATCCATTTCTAGACACGAAAGGTCTGCTTCGTGCGAATGGTCGGCTTGCAAATTCAAGCCTAACATATAATGAACGCCACCCTATAATTATACCTGAGAGGTGTCCACCTTATTCATCGCATATATCCACATACTAATGCTCCATGCCGAACATCGCCTCATGCAACATACGGTTCGCCAAGAATTGTATATACCCCGACTTAAGCCCCAAATAAAGAAGTGCATTTTCATGTGCAAGATCTGCACTATGCATAAGCAGAAAATGCGAACCCAGATTAGGGCAGCACTTCCACCTGAACGCTGCAATTTCGCTCTGCCCTTCATCACCACAGGTGTCGATTTTGCTGGGCCTTTTATGATAAAGGCGTCCATGCTAAGATCTCCCACCCTAATGAAGGGCTACGTGGCTGTTTTTGTCTGTTTCACGACAAAAGCAGTACACCTTGAGCTGTGTACTAATCTGACGACGGAGGCTTTTCTCGCGGCATTTGCCCGCTTCGTCGGACGACGTGGCTTTCCAGTAAAAATAATGAGCGATAATGGCAAAACATTTATCGGAGCACAACGAGCTACAGAAAAACAGTTTGTAGATTTCATGAAACAAGTCTCACCTGACATTGTCCAAAAATACGCTCCGCAAGGTATCAATTGGCAGTTCATCCCCCCAAGCGCCCCTCATATGGGCGGCTTATGGGAATCAGCTGTAAAATCTTCAAAACTCATTTCAAGAAGCTAGCTGGCAACTATAAATTTAATTATGAAGAATTCACGACCTTGTTAACTAGAATCGAAGCTGTTCTCAACTCACGGCCTCTCGCAGCTCTCTCGCAAGATCCCTCAGACTTAACAGCACTAACTCCCGGCCACTTTCTTAAAAGAGCGCCCATCCTGGCCACACCTGAGCCAGGCGTGGAGACGCTCTCCTTATTAAACAGATGGGAACGAATTAAAATTCTCCATCATGAATTCAGTCGCCGATGGAAAGAAGATTATTTAAAGGACCTCCACAGAAGGTACCGGTGGAAAACACCAGAAAAAGCACCTCAGCTTGGAGATTGTGTCTTGATCAATGACGATTGTCTCCCCCCTACCGAATGGCGGCTTGGCCGCATAGAGAAGCTTTACTACAGCTCCGACGGTCATATTCGCATAGTCGATCTCCGCACGCAAACTGGAACACTAACCAGGCCGGTCGTTAAACTATGCTTTTTGCCAACAGCCGAAAAAACGAAATATATATCATAAACAATAAACCGATAAAAACCGCCAAATATACCACAAACAATAATTTATTAAAACCAAAAATAACGTAAAAGGGTCGATCCACATGACGACCCACTCATGCCACACCACGTGGCAACATAGTTCACCACTATATTTAACAAATATCTAATGACGATAACCTCTTCTATAGATAAATATGGATATCGATGCGGCAACAGCACCAATGCCAACCGTCCGTTCGGCTGTCCACGTTCCACGCCCTGGGGCTGTCCCAACACCAGCTCCGCGAACCATCACGGCAACAATGCCGTCAACCGCTGCACGCAATGCAATCCGAGCAACTCCGACGTCGCAACAGAATGACGTACCTCGCATCCGATGTCCTCTGTCTTGTCGTTCTCACAGGTTGCCACACTGCGGCATATTTAAAGGGATGCCACCTCAACAACGCCAGCAGGTTGCCTGGGCCCATGGCCATTGCCTGAGTTGCCTGTCGCCTACTCATACCACACAAGAGTGTACGTCCGGCTATGTGTGTCAAATGTGTATGCTTCCACACCACACTATGTTGCACCGCATCATCAGCCCCGAGATCGGGCGACACTCTGCCCCACGCAACCGCGGGGGTAAACGACGTTCAAAACGGCAGCAACAGCGAAGGCCAATTCTCACTCCGGACGACTCGCGTCCGCGACACCACCACAACGTAACACGGCGGCAGCGTACTAGGCCACAAACCCGCCGTTCAACCGGTCTCAGCAACGTGGCGCTACGCTGCAACAACTCCAGCGATTACTAGGCTAAAAATTTGCCTAGGGGGGCCAGGATGGCTAAATGGACGGACAACTTGTTAAAAAACGCATTCTGGCGCTACGATATCCCCCGATCGACACGATTCTTTTTTGGCGAACGTTCTGTTTTTTTTCTGCGAACATCACGTTAACTTATAATATTTTGTAACCTTTATGAGGCGAAAATTTTAAATTTTAGTGTGCGAGCTTTACATTTAAAAATTATAATTTATATCATATACATACCTATGTGGCGAAAATAAATAGACCGTTTACATTTATATTACTTGAAAAGTTTGCGAATCTCTTGGGCTAATTTCAAATACACTTGTGTTTTGTAATTTTATAAGAAAATAAATTCAGAAGTTACTAACAACTTGAAGTGAAGTGAAAACGAATTTTTAATCGCAATTTTGGAAAAAATATAGATACGGTGAGTGCGGGAAAGGTGAAACATAAAACATTACAGTGTTCAACTACTTTTACCTTACCTTTCCCAAACCACCTTTCATCACAAACTGCAGTGGCTAACGCATTCTTTGCAGCTTGCGCTAGTTAAGGAACGTAATCCTTATAATAGTAACAAACATTAAAACAACCTTTTGTTTCAGTAAACAGAATGCATCAAAACAACCTTGAGTTCGAACAATTGAAATGCACTATCACTACAAAAAAAAATCCTAAACAAACAAGTATCAAAACAACATTGAGTTTGAATACCACAGCAACCTTATCTTGAAACAAAGCAAATGTATCTATGCAAAAAATAAGGTGACATTGTTTTTATTTTGAAAATTCTTTATTTATTCTTCCAAATCAATTCCATCCCCTTCAAAGTAATCCCCTCCCTATGCAATGCACTTATGCCAACGGATTTTCCAATCTTCGAAACACTGGTTGTAGTTACTTTCCGCGATGGCCTTCAGTTCCGTCTTCGCTGCGGCTTGAACCTCCTCTATCGTATAAAAACGGAGCGGTCTTTTGAGCTTGGTGGCCAGCCAGAAGTCGCACGGCACCAGATCTTATTTCTACGGTGGTTGCGGAACGATATGGGTCGAGTTTTTGGCGAAATGATCACGAATTACGACGCATAACGTTCAAATAATATTCCTTGTTGACTGTTTGACCGGTTGGAAGGAATTCATAATGCACAACACCACGATAATCGAAGAAAACAGTCAACATGACCTTGATTTGTGAGCGACTTTGGCGCGATTTTTTTGGTCTCGGCTCTCTTTTGGCACGATATTCGCACGATTGATCGGTTGTTTCGGGGTCGTAAGCGTAGATCCAAGTCTCATCGCCAGTTATAATGCGTTTCATGATACCCTGGTAGTCGGAAAGCATCGTTTCACACACTTCAACGCGACGCCTTTTTTCCAAAAAATTCAATATTTTCGGTATCAGTCGAGATTTGAACTTTTTTCACCGAAGTGATGAACAACGACAAATTAAACAACTGAGTTGAAGGTTTAATCGATAATCAGCGTTCCGTTTTATTTTGTGCTTTCTTAAATACTAATATTTTGCTTTCTTGCAATAACTTAAAAATAAATGCTTGCGTAAAAATTCTTAGGAAATGTGTCTTGTGCATTTTGCAAAGTAATACAGTTAATAAAGTTATTATACATTTTGTTAACTGTTGCATTTTCGTTAGCGGAAATGCACTTGAATGAACAATAAATACAAATTATTAAAATTCTTCGGAGTTGTTGACTGTTGCATTTTCGTTAGCGAAAATGCACTTGGACAAACAATTCTTTGGAAAACTCAATTAATAAATATTCGTATTCTTTGAAAATAGTATTCTTTATAACACCCCCACCGTTAGTTTGAGGCTCCGACGAAATTATATTATCTTTGCCGGATTGTTTATAGTACATAGTTTCATTTTTTAATTGTACATTTGGAATATATGTTTTTGTATTTTTAAAGAGGTATATGAAAATAATTAAGATACATATTGATATAATAATTGAGATATCTATACCAAAACTAAGTATTTTTGAGTTCTTATCTGTATATAGTATATTTTTCAGTGTTTCTTCGTATTCTATTTGCTTCAGATATAAAGATTCAATTTTTATGTCTGCTAGTGTTGTACTACTATTGTCTTTAATTTTTGTAATGATATTAGGTAGAATAAACTTGTCTTGTATTTTTATTTTGACATTTGTAAAAGTCTTGTTTAACGCGTTTATTTCACAATTTTCGAATTTGATTAAGTAATTTCCTGAAATGTTTAATTTAGCTTTGTTGCAGTTATGGGATATTGTGCTGTTAAAATGTTTAGGAATTAGTACTCCAGGAATTATTTCGCTTATCTCTTGTGTATTTAATGTTTGCATTTTGCAATTAGCTTCTTCAAAGTTTAGTATTTTGTTTAAACAATCATCGTTAATTTTTATAAGATTCCTTTTTAGATTATCTTTAATATATGTGCTATAAATATTGCTTTCTGAATCTATGAGAACATCATGGCTAACCTTTATGGATTTATTATTTTTGTCCGGAATGGGTACGAATGTCACCATGGATAGTGAATCTTGCGAATATTGTGGTATAGAGAGAATTATTATAATATTACCTTCGTGAAGTGCTATGGCTACTTTAATATTAGTATAACTGTCGAAGTCTGTGATTAATTCGAGTTCGGTTTGGCTGAGAATATCTGTGGGGATGATTCCCAGTTTCCCGGAGAAAATAATCTGTTCTATGTCGTCTACGTGATGCCGTAGGAGTGAGATGTCGTTGCTAATCTGGTATATGTGCTCTATAAATGTTATCTCGTCCTCTATGGTTGAAATTTTATTCCCTATAATATTCTTGACTTTGTTTAAGTAGTCCCCGATAATGTTTTGCTGATAGTTTATGTGGTTAGTTATATTCTGGATTTGGGAGTTCATGACATTGTTTATATAGGTTGGTTTGTAAACTTCGTTAGTTAAGTTTTCATCGTTCGTATGTAGTAATTTAAGAGTTTTAGTTATTTGTTCTTCATCGTCACTGTCCATAGTACCTGCAATAATTTTTAGACCTTTTCCTATAATGTTTAAGAGAGCCCGTTTCCTTCGGAAATGTGGGTTGAGGTTTTCTATTTTTGCTCCTAATAGCATAAAGTTCTTATTTATTGTATTTATTAATTTTTTTGATTCGCTGCTGGATATCTTTAGGATGTCAATGTTGGTTTTGATTATTTCCATAGTTCGTTCGTATTCTGTGGTTTTTATTATGTGTAGCACTTTTATGTAGTGTTCTACAGTTTTAGTCTCTCCTGTTTTTATCGGTATGTATCCATTATTGTTCGATACGTCCTGTAGGTCGATGGTTTGAGTCTTGAATGTTGGGGTAAGTGTTGCCATCATTATGATCCATTTAATCATCTAAAGTATAAAATACGTCTATATGTAATGTTTCCAGAGGTTTGGATGGAGTTTCTGTAATTTTGTAACGGATCTTCGGGGGTTTCCTATCGTATTTTTCTAAGTTACAAATTTCACAGTTATTTATGAACTGAGTTATACTTTGTTTTAATTTAGGATTGTAAATTCGCGTAATTAAGTCTTTATATACTGCCTGAATTCCTCTATGGTTTTTGTCAAGATGTTCGTTTTTAATAATTTCAGTTAATCGATTTTCGTCTTCTATGTCTTCCGTCTTGAGTGTAGATCTAAGTACTTTAAAATTTGGGTTATTTGAAAATAGTTCTTCGTAAACAGTTTTAAACATAGTATAAAATTCGTCTTCGATAAAAATAGCATTCAGTTGTGTTGGATTAAAATGATTCTTTAGTATTGTAATTGCTGTTTCCCTGTCCATTTCCTTCATGGAAATTATTCTTCTTTTATTTTTAAAAACAGATTTATTTTTTATTCTTAATGATCCAGAGGTAGTTTTCATTATAACTACTTGATTTTTAAACATATTAATTGGTGAAGTAGTACTTTTTATCGTTCCCCTGTCGCACTCTAGTGTATTAATGCTGGGTTCAATTCCAATCCTTGACAAAGCGTCGGCATTATTATTCTTTATTCCTTTCTTGTACCTAATATCATAATCGTATTCAGATAATCTTAATCTCCACCTAACAAGTTTTGAATTTGGTTCCTTTATAGAAAAGAGACATGACAGTGGCTTGGGATCTGTCTCAATTATAAACTTTCGACCAAAAAGGTATGGTCTAAAATATTTTGTAGCCCATACGATTGCCAATAATTCCTTCTCTATTGTGCTATAATTTGTTTCATGCGTATTAAGGGTGCGACTGGCGTAGCATATTGGATGATTATCTTGCGAAAGTACCGCTCCCAAAGCGTAATTACTCGCGTCCGTTGTCAATGTAAATGTTTTAGAAAAGTCTGGGTATGTTAATATTGGATCATGTTTTAGTAGGGTCTTGAGGGTGTTAAAACTTTTTTCGTAGTCCGAGTCATTTATATTTATCTGTGAATCTTTCTTTAAACACCTAGTCATTGGTTTAGCTATAGCCGAGTAGTCCTTTATGAACTTCCTGTAGTAGCCTGTGAGCCCTAAGAATTGCTTGATCTGTTTTGCTGTTTTGGGTTTTGGGAAGTTAACAACGCCTTCTATCTTTTTAGGATTGGGCTTGACTCCTTCCGTTGTAATTATGTGCCCAAGGAACTCTGTTTCCTTTTTTAGAAACTCTGATTTATCTAGCTGCACTTTTAAATTTGTCTCCTGTAATCTTGCGAATATAAGTCTAAGTGAGTTCATATGTTCCTGTAAGGATGTTGAAAATATGATTATATCGTCAAGGTATACTAGGCAGATTTTGTTGATATAATCTTGGAGTAGATTATTCATCAATCTCTGGAACGTTGCAGGGGCTGTTTTTAGTCCGAAAGGCATTCGCAGAAATTCATAGTGCCCTCCTTCGACACTAAATGCAGTTTTGTGGATGTCTTCTTCCTCTATCTCGATTTGGTGGAAACCCTTCGCCAGATCGAGTGTAGTGAAGTACTGGCTTCTTCCCAGTTTTTCAAGAATCTCGTCTATGTTCGGGATGGGAAACTTGTCATCGATCGTTACTTCGTTCAGTTTACGATAGTCGATTACAAGTCTCCACTTTTGGTTTCCCGCTGGCATCGGCCTTCTTTGGCACGATCCAAATTGGGGCTGAGTAGGGAGAATTGCTATTCCTAATTATCCCGTGTTTTAACATTTCTTGGATTTGATCTGTGACTTCTTCCTTATGTACGTATGGGTACCTATATGACTTAGAAAATATAGGTATGTTGTTTGTAGTTCTAATTCTATGTTTTATTGCTGAAGTAAATGAAAGTCCTTCATTTTCCTGGTAAAAAATATTACGATATTCTTTTATTATTTGCAACAATTGTGACCTTTCCTCGGGGTTCAAGTGCCCTATTCTAATTTGGTCAGCCAATGGTTTAGATTCTTTATTTTCGATTATGTTAAAATTTTCGTGATCTACTTTTTGCGTAGTCACCCGATTGGTTTCAGATAGTAAGTTTATCTTTGCTTCTTGATTTCTTATAATATACTAGGTCAGAGTCATCTGGTACTGCTATCTTTCTTTTAGGCATTTAGTGGTTTCAATATATCGTTACCTATTAGACCGTCAAAAAAGTTATGAAATTTTATTATATAAAACTCTATTGGTTTATAAGTTCCAATGTCGCTAAATTCTTCGAACATGGGTACTATTGCCTTTTTGTCAACGTAAATTCGATGTTGGAGAGTTTTAATTAAAAGTGGGCTAGTTGGATGAATTCTTTTGGGGTCGCAGATACCCGGATTTAAAATGGAGTTTGTTGCGCCTGTGTCTATTATAAGTCCTATAAAACCTATCTTTGTTTTTATTATTATAAATGGTAATTTATTCTTGAGGCTGATTCCTGAAAATTTTCAGCCACTTCTATTTTTCCTATGTCCATAGCTTCCGGTTGGTTTCTGAAATGTGGTCTCTGGAAGGATGGGTTTTGAGGACTAGGGTTTTGTGGGGTTGCTTGTTGGTATGGCTGGGATTGTTGGTAATTTCTTCCGTTATTTTGGGGCATTGGTTGGAAATTTCTTCTGTTGAATAGTTGTTGGGAATTCCCGTATTGTGTTCTATTCCTACTGTCTTTTTTATTGTATTGTGTATTGTTTCTATAGTCAGTATTCCTATTACTTGAATGAGTTTTAAATTCTGTGCTGTTGTTCACGTTATTGCTCCCTGTATGTGCGTACCCGGCTTGGAACAGTATGTCCATAGCATGTTCCAAGTCTTCTGGGTTCCTACAGAAAAGGATTGATTTCATTGGTTCAGGAAGTTTGTTTTTAAAGATATTGAGGACAGTGCGCTTGTTGTTCATCGCACTCTCTCTAGTTGCTTCGGTTTCTCCTAAAATGGTTACTAATTTGTTATTTAACCTGTGTAACCTGGTTTTCATGTCGTTACATAAAAATCTAAAGTGTTTGTTCTAAAGGTCACGCTTCGTAATTCGTCAAAGAGTTCTTCGCAAGAACGTCTATCCCCGAAATTATTCTGTAGTATGTTTTTAATCTCTGTCACATGAGGTCGCGTGGCAGTTTATTTCTATTGCCTGTCTTGCTCTTCCTTTTTAGCTTTGATTTTATTAAGTCCGAAAAAACTAGTTGGGACAGTTCGTCATATGTTTGTAGTTGTTGTGGAGTGTATTCGGTTAATAGTGTGGTGAATGTCTGCAGGTCTCTTGAGTCGCCACAGAATTCAGGTAAGTTTTTAGGTATTTTAAAGAGGTTTATAGTAAGAATGTTTTGAGCTGGTACTGCCAGTTTATTTCTTTTTTTTATAGGTTCGGGAGGAAGAAAAAAGAAATTCTCTCTAATAATATGTTTTAAATAATGTTTCTTTGCTTGGGTTTTTATTTAGGAACTCTTGCAACTTTTTGATTTCTTGTTTTCCAGATGTATATTTTAATTTTCTTTCAATTTCTTACTCTATGCTAATTTTATCAGTTACATACAGTTAATAATAATAATAATAATAATAATATATAATATATTTAATCGGATTCTCACTTTCTGATGTTGTTGTTGAATATTATATTGCTGTCTGCCTGGCTCTGTGTTGGGTTTGAAGTTGATCTGGATGTGTTTCCAAGGATGGAAAAAATATTGTCACTATGTTGAGTTTAAAGTTGATTAGGATGTGCAGTTGGTTTCTGATGAGTTGTTAATATGGGTATCTCTTTATATTTCGGTTGTTGTCTGAAATTATCATCGATAAGAGTAAATCTTTTTAACCCTTTTCTTCACCCCCTTTTTGTATTATTTTCGAAAAATTTGTATGTTTTAAAGGATTCGTTCTTCAATCTTATGAAGTTCAAATGTCACTCTCACTAAACTTTTTCGCAAAAATTATATTTTATGCTTAGAAGATTCGTTCTTCAGAAATCTTATGAAGTTCAAATGTCACTTTCGCCCAACGTTTTCATAAATGTTTTTGTATGTTTCAAAGGATTCGTTCTTCAATCTTATGAAGTTCAAATGTCACTTTCACTAAACGTTTTCGCAAAAATATTTTGTATGTTTTAAAGGATTGATTAGGATGTGCAGTTGGTTTCTGGTGTTGTTGTTGAATATTATATTGCTGTCTGTCTGGCTCTGTGTTGGGTTTGAAGTTGATCTGGATGTGTTTCCAAGGATGGAAAAAATATTGTCACTATGTTGAGTTTAAAGTTGATTAGGATGTGCAGTTGGTTTCTGATGAGTTGTTAATATGGGTATATCTTTATATTTCGGTTGTTGTCTGAAATTATCATCGATAAGAGTAAATCTTTTTTACCCTTTTCTTCACCCCCTTTTTGTATTATTTTCGAAAAATTTGTATGTTTTAAAGGATTCGTTCTTCAATCTTATGAAGTTCAAATGTCACTCTCACTAAACTTTTTCGCAAAAATTATATTTTATGCTTAGAAGATTCGTTCTTCAATCTTATGAAGTTCAAATGTCACTTTCACTAAACGTTTTCGCAGAAATATTTTGTATGTTTCAAAGGATTCGTTCTTCAATCTTATGAAGTTCAAATGTCACTTTCACTAAACGTTTTCGCAAAAATATTTTGTATGTTTTAAAGGATTGATTAGGATGTGCAGTTGGTTTCTGGTGTTGTTGTTGAATATTATATTGCTGTCTGTCTGGCTCTGTGTTGGGTTTGAAGTTGATCTGGATGTGTTTCCAAGGATGGAAAAAATATTGTCACTATGATGAGTTTAAAGTTGATTAGGATGTGCAGTTGGTTTCTGATGAGTTGTTAATATGGGTATCTCTTTATATTTCGGTTGTTGTCTGAAATTACCATCGATAAGAGTAAATCTTTTTTACCCTTTTCTTCACCCCCTTTTTGTATTATTTTCGAAAAATTTGTATGTTTTAAAGGATTCGTTCTTCAATCTTATGAAGTTCAAATGTCACTCTCACTAAACTTTTTCGCAAAAATTATATTGTATGCTTAGAAGATTCGTTCTTCAATCTTATGAAGTTCAAATGTCACTTTCACTAAACGTTTTCGCAGAAATATTTTGTATGTTTTAAAGGATTCGTTCTTCAATCTTATGAAGTTCAAATGTCACTTTCACTAAACGTTTTCGCAAAAATATTTTGTATGTTTTAAAGGATTCGTTGTTCTTATTTTTTTTTTTCTACCCGTTACGAATATAGAAATATTCAATATCCTTTCTTATGTAACTTGATTTTAAATTTTTACACACAAGGATACACGGATATCCTACCAACTGCGCCACTTTTTTCACCGAAGTGATGAACAACGACAAATTAAACAACTGAGTTGAAGGTTTAATCGATAATCAGCGTTCCGTTTTATTTTGTGCTTTCTGAAATACTAATATTTTGCTTTCTTGCAATAACTTAAAAATAAATGCTTGCGTAAAAATTCTTAGGAAATGTGTCTTGTGCATTTTGCAAAGTAATACAGTTAATAAAGTTATTATACATTTTGTTAACTGTTGCATTTCCGTTAGCGGAAATGCACTTGAATGAACAATAAATACAAATTATTAAAATTCATCGGAGTTGTTGACTGTTGCATTTTCGTTAGTGGAATTAGTGGTACATTTTATTAACTGTTGCATTTTCGTTAGCGAAAATGCACTTGGACAAACAATTCTTTGGAAAACTCAATTAATAAATATTCGTATTCTTTGAAAATAGTATTCTTTATAACAATTTGACGCGTTTGAGGCTCAAAACATCCTTCAAAATGGTATTGGCTGAGCCTTTCGATATGCCAACTTCATCAGCAAGGTCACTAATTGTTAGTCGACGGTTTTTCAAAACCAAATCTTTGATTTGTTGAACGTCGGTTGAGGTTGATGGTCGCCCTGGACGCTCTTCGTCTTCGACACGTTCACGGCCGGATTGGAACTCACTATACCACTTGTAAACATTTTTTTTAGACATAGCCTCATCACCAAAGGCTTCGTGCACCATCCTCAACGTATCCGCAGCAGAAAATTGATTCCGTAAACAAAATTTAATGCAAGTTCTTTGCTCAACAAATTTCGACATCGCAAAAAACGAAAAACTCACTTTTAGCAGCCCACAAAACAAAACGTATCTCAAACACTAATGAATATTTTGACATGAAATTTGACATAAATGTGACTGACGGTACTACCAACCTAAAAACAAAATAATTCTCCAATTCCTTCGACGCGAGAGTTAATTTTAACATAAAGTAAAAATGAGTCAAAAGAATATATTTTGAGCTGCACCGAAATGAGTACTCTTTGTTTATACTCTTAAGACTAACTTATTACATGTTTCTTACTTCTATTTATACTAACTAGTTTGTTTACTTATTACTAGTTGATAGCTTGTCTAAATACAGATTGTATTATACATATATTGTTTGCCTAGATACATTTGCTTTGTTTTAAGATAAGGTTGTTGTGGTATTCAAACTCAATGTTGTTTTGATACTTGTTTGTTTAGGATTGTTTGTTGTAGTGATAGCGTATTTCAATTGTTCCAAATCAAGGTTGTTTCTTCATTCTGTTTACTGAAACAAAAGGTTTATTTGATGTTTGCTACTAATATAGAGAATACATTCCTTAACTCGCGCAGTTTAAATTCAAATGTCATGTCAGGTATATGTAAACAAACCTAAACAAATAATGTGATCTGTATCTTAACAAACTATCAACTAGTAATAAGTAAACATACTAGTTAGTATAAATAAAAGTAAGAACCATGTAATAAGTTAGTCTTAAGAGTATAAATAAAGAATACACATTTCGGTGCAGGTCAAAATATATTCTTTTGACTCATCTTTACTTAAGGTAAAAATTAACTCGCTCCCACGTTTGGCGGATCAACAACATTTTCTATGTCACCAGACGGAAGCAATCCCAATGGGCGTGCCACCTTTCCCAATAACATTTTTAAATGACCCGCCCTCGCAATGCGGTTAGTTGTACAATTGATTGCCAACCGCACCTCTCCCAACACATCCCGCCAAGACCGAGCTCTAGTTTCAACCGCCGTTAGCATGTCCCCCAATGTGCTCAAGACTGTAAACAATATTGAACTGGGAGAACTTGGAATCGCAACCTCATTCAAAACTTGGCACTGATCGTAATCACCTTTTCAAAAACATCATTCCACATTGAATGATTATCACTGTTTTATCATTCATTCACTTGCCACTTCACTCATTCATTAATTTATGCAGGAAACGCTTGTGGCGCAGCAATAATGCACCTTTCCTTCATTATTTGCTAGGGCGGTGACATTTTTCGCACTGTCTGCCGCTCTTTGAACACCCACAACTTGCTGTGGCGGATGGTGTTCTGCTACTCTTTAGAACCGCTAGCACAACAAACACACACGAATTACTTATTTTCAGTATTACTTAGAATTTACACAAAAACGTATTATAATTGCTATCACTTCCATTTATTTGTTCCGAACTTTATTCTTTCTTATGTTTTCATTTCTTCACAGATCATCAGATACAGTTGTTTTTATGGCCCGCACAAGTTCAATTAAGTTTTTATTCTGCAATTCCATCATAGTACGCCATGGTTCATCTAATGTTTGAGGCAGATGGGCAGATTCTACTTCTGATGTCGGAGTCTGTTCGTTTTCCATTACAGCGAAGTGCGTTTCGAAGGTTACACAGGCGAGAACTCTCGTATCGTTTTACTGCTTATGCCTGCACTCTCGAACCAGACTCGGTGACAGCGACAAGACGTTGTCGCCCCGCAATAATGGTTATTCTTGAAGCGACTGAGTAGAAACAGCCAATCACAACACATTTAGAGACTGATGCAACATTACCATAATGATGAAGTTAGTTTTCAGGTGAAATACCCGAAACTGTACACTCAAACATGCATACTCACAACTACACAGTATAAATGAGCCGACATATGCAATAAAAACCATATTACATTCAGTTGTTGTCACTGAGGCTGTAAAACAGTCAAAACTCATACCACAATGCGAATTGTGTCAATCATATGGGCATACTCACAACTATTGTGGTAAGCAAGCCAGATGTGTGAAGTGTGCGAGAAAGCATAAGACTATAGAATGTCTAAAATCTGATCACCATCAACCAAAATGTTGTAACTGTGGTGAGGCTCATCTTGCTAACTACAGAGGATGCGTAGTATTGAAAGAACTACAAAAGATTCGTGACAAAATAACTGGTACAAAGAAAAACGACCCACATCCTAAAAGCTCGGATGATAAAAAAGCAAAAAGCCACCCAAAAAACACAATACGCGAAACAATAAGGTTTCAACAGCAAATGAGCTAACTATTCGCAAGTTGTAAAAGAAAACATTTGTTCAAATGATGCAAGCATATTCCAACAAATCTTGGAAAAAATTACGAAACAAAATGAGTTAACCATTGCACTGGAAAAAAGGCTTCATAAGCTCGAAAAATCAGTACAAAAAAATAAATAACTATGACTAAATTCTTAAACATTATGCTATGGAACGCAAATGGCCTAGCTAAATACCAAAATTAGCTAGAAACAATACTCGTTTCTGACAAATTGACGTATGCTTAATATCTGAGACCAATTTTAGGAAGCAAACTTACATTAACCGTGCGATTCTGCACTGTGATACAGTCACAAGTCTCTAAATTTGAGATTTTAAGTTAGAGACAATTTTTCTATTCTGTAAGTGACAGTCACAAAATCTATTATATTTCATTATTCAGAGACGTTTTTGTTTTTTGTCAAAAAACAAGAATGATAGAAACAAAGATTGCGTAAAGACGAGTTCAAATTTTGTTCGTTCTGCGCATCTACGTCACGGTTGACCAACGTACAATCAGCTGATTTTCAGTTGCTTGTTTTTCTTTGCAATAAGAATCAATTTTGTATTGCAGACAATGATTATCATCAAAAGTTAACCTCAGTATAATTGAATATTTTATAGTCAACATCTACCTACATATTCATTTCATTGTATTTTCATTGTATTATTTAATTTTGTCTCTTTGCTGTGTTTGTTTCAACCATATACATACATTTATGCAAATAAAAAGATTGAATATTTTGTGACCAAGTATCAATTTGTTGTCTTATTTAATTTTCTTTTTTTACTGTTCAATTTAGTTTTTATTTAAGGAACGAATCCTAAAATACATTGTAGCTCTGAAAAACAATTATTTTACTTTGGTGCTACAATTTACAAAATTACTTAAGTCTTAGTGCTTCTGGACGTAATTTGTACATATGTACATGCAAATCAGTACCATTTAAGTCGTCAAATACTGCTTGCAAGGCTCTCATATGCTCCATCAACATATTTGTTGATTTTGAGAGTCCTCCTTCAGATAGGTGATCCACCTTAGTATAAGACGAACAATTTTCTGAATTGAACAAATTTCGGGGTTAACTTTACCAAGTTTGTGGCAGATGTACCCTGCCAAATTTTCAAGCCCGTCGTTGTTGAGAATCTCCAAGTCGTCATTTTTTTCAATTTATTCAGTGGAATTTAGATCAACTGACACACGTTGAAAAATATTATCTGCAAAAATATAATAAACTTACATACATGCGTATAAATAAATGGAATAAATTGCTAGTTAAGATTATTACTATAATTAGGATAAGAAACGGTGGTTAGTATGCAAAAACTTAGTTTGTATGTAAGTACATATTTGCATTTGTTAACATCAATACATTTTTATATAAGAATGTTTTCTGTAGTTTTAGATTTATAATACTATGTACCTTTATTATTTTGATAATTACCGGTTAGAGATATGTAAGTAGTTCCCTTCCAAATCTGGTGTGTTGTCGACTTCAACATTTCCTTCTTCCGTGATCGCTGCTTCGTTGTGACCAAGTATATAGGAACGCAGCCTATATTTGAACTCCTGCCTGTCAGGGTGATCGTGAAGACCGCCTTTTGACTTGATTATGCCAAAAAAAATTTCCAAAACGTCCTGGCTTAATCGGTAGGTCAAAACGTAATCAATTTTGTACTGCTGTCTTAAGTCATCCAGCAGCAATTTTAAAGGATTATTGCTTTGGAGTATACCTGTAAATCATAAGTAAAATCAAAAACTGTAGAAAATCAACTTATCTAAATATATAACTTGAGTATTACCTTTTTGGAATGGAAGCAAACCATTTTTACCAATGACTCTCATTGATGAAACCATCTCCGTCATCTGTTCCAGTAGATTATTTTGCTTGTTCAAAGCCAAACCGTAGGCGTGCAAGCGTTCCCTCACTCCATCTTTAGGCACCCTAACATTCATTAGATCAAACCAGTCATTTGTCTACAAAATGAATATTTATTATATAGTATTATCATTTTAATTCATATTTTAAATATTACTTACAATTTTGAAAAGTCGATGGCATAAGGACTACGATTTGAGGGCATGCACCTGGAATGTCCGGACCATTAATTGGGAAGGTGCCGCTGCCCAGCTGGTTGATGTCCTCGCAAAAATAAAGGCTGACATCACCGCCGTCCAAGAAATCGTGCTTGGCGACCTTAACACCAGGGTGGGCAAAGAAGGTATCTTTGGCACTACGGTCGGTAAATTCAGCCTCCAAAACGAAACATCCCCAAATGGGTTGAAGCTGATCGACTTCGCCGGAGCCCGAAATATGGTTATCCGTAGTACTAGATTCCAGCATAAAAAGATTCATCACGCTACCTGGCTGTCTCCGGATCGAAAAACTACCAACCAGATCGATCATGTTGTGATAGACGGAAGACACGTCTCCAGTGTTTTAGATATGCGTGCGCTCCGAGGTCCTAACATCGACTCGGACCACTATCTTGTTGCAGGCAAGATTCGCACCCGCCTCTGTGCAGCAAAAAACGCACGCCAACAAATACAAGGAAGGTTCGACGTCGAGAAGCTGCGATCACAACAGACAGCTGAACGATTTTCTACTCGGCTTGCACTGCTGCTCTCTGAGAGCACTCGTCAACAACTCGGTAAAAGGGAACTGTGGGACGGCATTTCAAATTCCTTACGTACAGCTGCAACCGAAGCCATTGGTTTTCGGAAAGTGCAAAAGAATAGCTGGTGCGACGAGGAGTGGCGTGTCGCAGCGGAGAGAAAACAGGCTGCCTACCTCGCAACGTTACGATCGACCACAACACGTGCGGGATGGGATAGATACCGAGAGTTGAAAAGGGAAGCGAGACGCATTTGCAGACAGAAAAAGAAAGAGGCCGAAATGCGTGAGTACGAAGAGCTTGATAAGCTGGCCGACAGGGGTAATGCTCGAAAATTCTACGAAAAAATGCGGCGGCTTACAGAAGGTTTCAAGGCCGGAGCACACTCATGTAGAACCCCCAAAGGTGATCTAGTGACCGATGCCCAGAGCATCCTTAAATTATGGAGGGAACACTTCTGCAGCCTACTGAATGGCAGTGAACGCGCAACGCCAGGAGAAGGTGAACCCGATTCCCCAATCGATGACGATGGAGCAGACGTTCCATTACCCGACCATGAAGAAGTTCGAATAGCAATTACCCGCCTGAAGAACAACAAAGCGGCATGGGCCGATGGATTGCCGGCCGAGCTATTCAAACACGGCGGCGAAGAACTGATAAGGAGCATGCATCAGTTTCTTTGTTAACTTTGGTCGGAGGAAAGCATGCCCTACGATTGGAATTTAAGTGTGCTATGCCCAATCCATAAAAAAGGAGACCCCACAATATGCGCCAACTACCGTGGGATTAGCCTCCTCAACATCGCATATAAGGTTCTATCGAGCGTATTGTGTGAAAGATTAAAGCCCACCGTCAACAAGCTGATTGGACCTTATCAGTGTGGCTTTAGACCTGGAAAATCAACAACCGACCAGATATTCACCATGCGCCAAATCTCGGAAAAGACCCACACCACCTCTTCGTCGATTTCAAAGCTGCTTTCGACAGCACGAAAAGGGACTGCCTTTATGCCGCGATGTCTGAATTTGGTATCCCCGCAAAACTAATACGGCTGTGTAAACTGACGTTGAGCAACACCAAAAGCTCCGTCAGAATCGGGAAGGACCTCTCCGAGCCGTTCGATACCAAACGAGGTTTCAGACAAGGCGACTCCATATCGTGCGACTTCTTCAACCTGCTTCTGGAGAAAATAGTTTGAGCTGCAGAACTAAATATAGAAGTCACCATCTTCTATAAGAGTGTACAGCTGCTGGCGTATGCCGATTACATTGATATCATCGGCCTCAACACCCGCGCCGTTAGTTCTGCTTTCTCCAGGCTGGACAAGGAAGCACAGAAAATGGGTCTGGCAGTGAACGAGGGCAAAACGAAATATCTCCTGTCATCAAACAAACAGTCGTCGCACTCGCGACTTGGCCCTCGCGTCACTGTTGACAGTCACAACTTTGAAGTTGTAGATAATTTCGTCTACTTAGGAAGCAGCATTAACACCACCAACAATGTCAGCCTGGAAATCCAACGCAGGATTGCTCTTGCCAACAGGTGTTACTTCGGACTGAGTAGGCAATTGAAAAGTAAAGTCCTCTCTCGACGAACAAAAGCTAAACTCTATAAGTCGCTCATAATTCCCGTCCTGCTGTATGGTGTAGAGGCTTGGGCGATGCCAACAACCGATGAGTCGACGTTACGAGTTTTCGAGAGAAAAATTCTGCGAAAGATTTATGGTCCTTTGCGCATAGGCCACGGCGAATATCGCATTCGATGGAACGATGGGCTGTACGAGATATACGAAGACATTGACATAGTTCAGCGAATTAAAAGACAGCGGCTACGCTGGCTAGGTCATGTTGTTCGGATGGACGAAAACACTCCAGCTCTGAAAGTATTCGACGTAGTACCCGCCGGGGGAAGCAGAAGAAGAGGAAGACCTCCACTCCGCTGGAAGGACCAAGTGGAGAAGGACCTGACTTCGCTAGGAATATCCAATTGGCGCCACGTAGCGAAAAGAAGAAACGACTGGCGCGCTGTTGTTAACTCGGCTATAATCGCGAAAGCGGTGTCTACGCCAATTAAGAAGAAGTAGACCTAAACTAGCCGCGCGAGTTATTGCTTGAACAATTGTGTGAGAGAACAATTTTGTGGCTAGTTTAACCTTTTGCTTTTCTACTCCTGTTACAGACAAATTCTTCTGGGAAATTTTGTGCGTGATGGTGAGGTCGTTCGACGTAAGCGAGAGCAGCTTCAGAATAATGCGTTTTCTTACAATTTTTCCATTGATAGTAAAGCCCTTATCCAAAAAATGATTTCTCTGTAGTAGTATTAAGTGTGTCCCCCATCAGCAAAAACCACAATCCTGTCTCCGTTGTCTGAAAACCTGCAATAAAAAAAAGAACACAATTTAAAGTATATCATAATTTAAATAATTGTTTAATGAATGTACCAAGATTTTTCCACATTAATTTCAAGTTCATTATATAAGCCTCTATTTGAGCCACTCAAATCGCTTAAAATGTCAACAATATTGTAAGCGCACTTTTTAACACTTGACAAGATGCTAAACAATTCTTCCTTCGTCATTTTGCAGTCATATTCGAAGAATACAGGAGTTTGTACGCTTTCGAGCTCGTTGAATATAGCGTGATCGACTTAGCTATGTCTTCTTCTTTCCAATTTCGCCGTTTGTTTCCATCCCTTAATTTTTCAATCTATGTATGTGTAATGAAGTTTAGTATATTTTGCAACATACTTTTTAGAATTTGGGCACTTACCTGGCCGTTGGTGAAAATGCAGCTAAGTTTTTGCTCCAAATTATTTCTTTGGAATTCCGCGGTTCTAATGGAAATCCTAATTGGTTTAATTTCTGCTAACTGCCCGTTTTTGCACTTATTCAAAGTTCTAACAACACTATTCAGCCTGGTCTAAAAAGAATAAGAAATACACATACCTGTGTAAGAAAAAGATACTTCATCAATATCAATTAGGACTAACATTTCTGTTTCCAAATGCAGTATTTTCTGATGATGATATGAGAAAGACGTTCTCATCGATGACCTCCTTTCCTGCAGTTTGAGAAGCCTCTCCATCCTCGTCTCCTTGAATTACTTCAACAGGGGCGTTATTCTTCAACATTGTAGTTAACAACTCTTTTTTGGAACGAGACTCCATCCTTTTCTGCAACCCTGCAAGAGTCTTTGGTTATAAAAGTAAAGTTATTGTAATCAAAATGTTATAATTACCCATTTCAACTCCTTTGAAGTTGGTCGCCTTGTCGTGGCGAAGGGGCTTAAGTAAGAGTAAAGTGTGCATCCCAAAGGAAACGCAATCTAATCTGATGAACTAAGAGGGACACAATTCCCACAATAGTGATATGGATGAATAAACCCTAGTATTTACGCCCATCTCCTATTGTGGAAGTATGAGGATACCCGAACCAACACCACCCTAAGCCAAGGTGTCGAGGTACCTGTGCCGAGGGCTGAATGGTCAGCGGGGGGTAATAAATAGGTGATCGCGAACGGTCCCCTCCGATGCCCGGGCGAGGTCGGAGGTATAAAAGCCTTCTCTCCGTAAACCGGCTCTGCGGACGAGTGACCAACCCTTTCCGGATTACTCGTGGGACCAAATATGAACGGAAACAATAACTCAACAACAACAACAACATCAACTACAACAACCAAATTGACGACAACAGCAACGACTAAGGACATGAACTATAGGAATCCTATTACGGAATCCGAAGAAGACGAACTACTTGCCTCCAGCCAGGAGACGAGTAAGAGTACTACCGGACATACCAACCAAAGTATACCGGTAGATACACTGCTGTATCCCCAGATATAAGGGAGGAAGCGTCCACCTCCAAGGCTGCCATGAGCACCAACCAAAGTGCACTAGCGGCTAAAGGAGAGAACAGAAAGAAGCGCAAGAAATCCCAGAATCAGCTGAGGAAAAACAGGTACCAGAGGGCAGTCTTCATACTAGGGAAGATAGCCAAAGACCAGGCAGCCGGTACCCCAGTTGATGAGGCTGAAATAATGCGCCTCAAATCTATCGTAGAGAAATATGAAGGCTACCTGAAAAGGAAGCAATCACAACCTCAAGAAGAGAGCAAGCGAGAGAGCACTTCTCAGAAGATAAATCGCTCCATCACAGAAGTACCCGGAACTCAGCCCAAAAAACCGAGGCGGAGCGAAGGTGAACACAGCAGCACAACAACGACAAGGCATTTCTGCGATGTTGCCAGAGATAGCCTGCAGGTGGCCATCATAGACGGAAATTCCTCCTCTCCGAGCACAATACAGGAGAGATGGGTGGAGATCGACGTCAGATTGTCGAGTATGGTGCTAAGCTATGTACTCGACAATCCTGCGGGTCCTCACCCGGAGTTTGACTCCTCTGAAACCCTCAGGGGCTGCAGGGTCATCAAGTGCGCGGACCAGGCCTCGCTGGATTTCCTGACGGGTAGTGTTGCTAAAATTAGCAACGCCTTTGTAGGCCTCCGATTGAGGCTTATACCCGCCAAGGACATTCAGAAGAGACCTCGTGCTCGCATTTAGTTACCCCCTCTAGAGAAGCCAGGCGAAAAACTCCTTCCGTGCATTAAGCTGCAGAACAAATCTATACCTAGTATAGATGAGTGGCAGCTAATCAAGGAGGAAAACCCGAATAAAGCAAGCAAGCCAACACTAGTGGCCATTTGTGATGAGTCCATTGAGGCTCTGAAGAAAACTGACTACAAAATCAGCTTCGGAATCCGCAAGGCCAGACTAAAAATCTTCCAAGGCGACAAAGCGGCTGACGAAGACGACACGGAAGAGGTCGACGACGCCAGCCAGTTGCTAAAGAATGTGGGCATCGAAGAAACCCGAGATGCCCAATAACATAAGATGCGTACAGATAAACCTGCAGCACTCGAAAAGTGTTACAGCGAATCTGACAACCCTCGTGAGCGAGGGGGGCATCGACATCAGCCTAGTACAGGAGCCCTGGGTCAATGATGATTCCATTAAAGGGCTCAACAGCAGCAACCATAAGCTGTTTTACACACGGAATAGAGGTAAGCCTAGGGTATGCATTCTTATCAATAGAAGTATAAATGCATTTCTTTGTCCTAATTAAAGCGCAGCAGATATCACAGTGGTAAAGGTGGAACAGAAAGAAAAGCCCTTCTTCTTGGTCTCGGCCTACTTGGCCCATGACGAAGACATACCACCGGCCCCGCTCACCAGACTAGTAGAGGAGAACAGGAAGGAGGATGTCGTAATAGGGTGTGATGCAAACGCAAGGCACACCGTATGGGGTAGCTCCAGTATAAACACCAGAGGTGAGTCACTCTTGCAGTATATTTTTAATAGTAATCTAAGTATTTGTAACAAGGGCGATAAGCCAACTTTTATTTTCCCAAGCTCGGATAGGTTTCCGGGGTGGGAGGAAGTGCTTGACCTCACGCTATCAACAGACACAGACAGTTTCGTTGTGGATAACTGGAGAGTATCCTATGAGCCTTCCATGTCGGATCACTCCTGGATACTCTTCAGCATCCGCGAGAAGTACAGTGCGCCTCTCACTTACCGGAACCCTAGAAGAACGGCATGGGGAAAATATACCAGTATAGCAACAAAATGCCTTGAAAAGGTAGGCAATAAGAGTATCAGAAATCCTGAGGAATTAGATTCAGAAGTAGAGAAGTTGTAAAAAATAAAAAAACCACAACTTTTAATAAATCTACTCCGCTAACAGTTTTGAAAAAGAGAAAGTCTCTTCCTTGGTGGAACAGTGAACTCAAGAATTTGAGAACACAACTAAGGAAAGCTTTCAATGAGAGTTTTAGAACCAAAATCTGGCAACCATATAAAGACATTATGAAAGAATACAAAAAAGCAGTCAGGAAAGCTAAAAGCGACTCTTGGAGATCTTTCTGCACATCGATATAAAGTTGCAGAGAAACCGCAATGCTGAGTAAAATGCTATCCAAAGATCACACTAATACTGCCTACATTGGGGCGGAAGGATATGATTGGACCTCCTCTGCAAAAGAATCTCTGGGGGTATTTATTAAAACGCACTTCCCGGGAGTCAGCAAACGCCTTTAACGAGGGTTCAACCAAAACCACTGGTAAACGCAGCTAATTACCGAGGCCAGATAGTAGACAAAAGCAAAATCAAATATACCATAAATAGTTTCTCACCATTTAAAGCGGCAGGTCCAGACGGGATTATGCCCATAATGCTGCAAAAGCTGGTAGAACCAATGGTTCAAGGGCTTGAAGATATATACAAAGCTAGCATTCAACTATCTTACGTTCAAATAAGTTGGAAAAGAATTAAAGTAGTGTTCCTTCCAAAACCAGGCAGAAGAACACACGATAATACCAAGGATTTTAGACCTATAAGCCTCACTTCCTTTATGTTGAAGGTACTAGAAAAGCTAATAGATTTACACGTAAAAACAATAATGGCGGAGAAGTTACCGAAGTCCCAACATGCGTACATAAAGGGCCGATCAACCGAAACTGCCCTTCACGAGGTGATAATTGTAATTGAAATATCACTACACCATAAACAATACACCATGGCTGCTTTTCTAGACATAGAGGGCGCCTTTGATAACATAGAAGTAAATGCTATAATTGATTCTCTGGCACATGGTGGCATAGATGACACTGTGTGCAGATGGATACTATCGATGCTTGAGAAAAGGAAGATTATAGCATCAAACGACGCTGCAACACAAACAAGTTATGTGAGTAGAGGGACGCCTCTCCCCGTTTCAATGGGTTGTAGCGCTGAACGAAATACTACTACAATTAAACGGTGGAGGAGTGAAAGCAGTAGCATATGCAGACGATATTGTGTAGTTGGTATCAGGCATGTTTCCTTCAACCGTCAGCGAGATTATGGAAAGAGCACTTCGTAGGTTAAACCTATGAGCTAAAAACAATGGTCTAGGAGTTAACCCGAACAAAACAGAACTGATGCTATTAACAAGCAGAACCAAAATACCTCAGTTTCAACTTTCGGTACTAAACGGTACAACACTCACTCTATCCCCCACAGCTAAATACTTGGGGGGTGGAGATTGAACCCAAACTGTCCTGGAAAATAAATATAGAAAAAAGAATAAACAAAGCATACATGGCCAAGTATAATCATGTGGATGTATACGGCTGTCATAAGACCTATACTTACATATGGAGCTCTGGTATGAGCAGCATGTGCGGGTGTTACGGGTGCAATCAGGTCAAGTCCGACTGATGCGCTCAATGTGATCCTGCATCAACTACCAATGGACATTTTTATTCACAAAACAGCAGCTATTGTGGCGATAAGAATAAAAGAATTGGGAGGTTGGAATCAGCACAACTACGGACATAGTGTAATTCTAAACAAGTTCACCATTAACAAATCAGACTACATTCTCCCAAAGCTGGATTTCAATAGACACTTCCAGGTGAGGATACCATCTAGACGAGAATGGAGAAAAGGTTCAATAGTAAAGGATGATACCACCTCAGTCTATACCGACGGATCCAAAATGGACTGCGGAGTAGGCACGGGGGTATTCTCCGCTGATCTAGGCGTATCTCTCTCTATACGTCTACCGAACTCGGCTAGCATCTTCCAAGCAGAAGTACAAGGCATAGAAAAAGCCTGCGAAGTTCTATTAGAAAACCACGGGAATATATATAAAGCAACTATATTTACGGACAGCCAGGCGGCCCTCCTGGCATTGTCTTCACCTATGACAAATTCCAGTATAGTTCTCAACTGCAAGAGAGCACTAAGCTCAATAAAAGACAAGCTCCAACTAAACTTGATCTGGGCAGATACAGGAGGTTCTACGAATAGTGGTTCAAAATGGCACATCAAGTGCTAGCTGAGCCCGATAGGGCTGCACTCCTACCTACCTACCTACCCATTTCAAACTGCACGTTTCTTTCGAAGACTTCTGGCGCGAAGTGCACTTCACAAATGCATGCATTTTTAACATTAATTTTGTCCGTACGACGACAAAAATTAATCCATTGTTTTACTACGGCTTTATCCTTAGGGAAATGAAAAAATCTTCACTTCGTAACACTATTTTTACCATTGTTATTATAACAACCGAACACTCCGCAACGCATTTTAAAAATTTAGAATTTCACAATCAATACAACACTTGAAAATGCAATTCGAATACACATTCAAAAGCGCAGGCGAATAATAAGCCAACCGTGACGTCA
Organism: Bactrocera tryoni; assembly: GCF_016617805.1. Lineage (NCBI taxonomy): Eukaryota > Metazoa > Arthropoda > Insecta > Diptera > Tephritidae > Bactrocera > Bactrocera tryoni. Next base: position 187,121 of record NW_024396573.1, read on the forward strand.
GCGAGAACAGCTGACTGAAAGCAAACATTCGCATTGCGTAATCTCTTTCTCTATCATTCTTCGTCAAAAAACATAATTACCAATAAAAATAAAAATGTATGTTGACTTTGTTTCATAATCTTTACGAAATTTATGTAAAATTGATTTATTTTTTACCTTTTTGTCTTTGAGTTCCGTACAAAATATAAAAAAAAACGGCAATCGATTAATGTCTATGATGATGCGAGCGTTGTTTTTCAGTGTCTGGAAGCATTTGCACTAAAATCAGATCTAGTTTAAACGATGAAACTTGTATTGCTTGGATGCGCTTGTATTTTTAAAATACTATTTAAAATTAGTTCCTACAGAAATCGATCTGTGATTTTTATTATTTGTTTTTTGACAAAATAATATATATATAATACCAAATACATAGGTATATTTTTAATTTAATTCATGTAACTGATTCGAAATAAAAAGTGAATTATATATTTTTTTCAATTTATAAGAAATAATAATTATTATTAAATAATAATTTTTTTATTATAAAGAACCCAAAAACAAGAACATGGGCATACTTAATTGAATCTATGTAATTTATTTATATTGAAAATATTTTTATTTTAATACATATTCGTAAATAAGAGGACATTATAAACAAATACATAAAAAATTAAGTTTTTTATTTATGCTTCTTTTTAACTGTGGTAAGTTAATAAATGTTCACCACAGAAAAATGTTACGAACAAATATGCAACTATGCCGAATAGTGGGGTCCAGAGTATGCTCATTCACAGCCAAATTTATATTTTTGCAAGGCAATTTGCTTGAGTTTATTTAGTTATTTTGTTAATCTGGAAGCTGTATAAATTATATAAACCTATGAGAATAATTTTAAAATAACGAAGCTCAAGATATCGACCACGGTACAATGTACGAGTGTTTGCAAAACTTTCCTTGTGATTATAAATAACAGATCGACTCGGATTTTATTCCAATAGAAGTACGAAATAACTAAACATGGCCTCGTTAATATTGCTGCGTAATGGGTCAGGTGCTGTTCCAATTTTATGATTTAAGAGATGAAAAAGCGATACGCGATGCAGTGAAGTACTCAAGTGTAGTTATCAAATTAGTTGGTCGTGAATTTGAGACAAAACTTTAAATTCAATAACGTGCACGTGAAAGGTGCACGTCGCATTGCGAGGTCAGCTAAAATTAAACTTTATTTCAAAATATTTACCATGTATTTTTTAATATTTTTTATAGAATCAGCAAAGAAGGTGGTGTAGAACGTTTGACACATTTGTCTGCTTTAAACGCTAGTCCCGAGCTTTATGCTTGAGGGTGGCAGCAACTTTTTGAACAGTAAATACTACGGTGAGTGTGCTGTTCGCGATGAATTCCTAGAGGCCAGTTAATATCTATAGTTCGGAAGATCGTTTCCTACGATACTACGCCCATATTTGGCGTCGCCAGTTCCATGACATGTCCCTCTGCTTTGCGGGCAAACGTACTGTGAAACAACCGGTTTTTGTGTCGGATGTTGCACAAGCTATTGTCAATTACGCTAAGGATGCCGATACTACTGGTCAGGTTTATCAAGCTGTTGGGTACCTTTTGAGCAAAATTGAATTTACATACTTTCTAATATGCTAAACATTCAACACCCACCTTGCAGACCAAAACGTTACCAGTTGAGCGATTTAATTGCCTGGTTCCATCGTGTTATATGTAAAGACGAAAAATGGTGGGGATACCGTTTATGACTTGCGATGCTACCTTCCTATTGAAAGCCAAGTTCACTGAGCTTAACTGTCCTGGACAACCTATTGGTGAGCTACTTAAGGAACGTATCGATAGCGAATGTAATACCGATGTCGTTTTCTCCGACATACCGTGCTTTGGGAATTTGGTGCACAATTGACCTCCATGGCAATATTATGATACCGAATTGGGAGAGTGGGAAGAACCAGCTCCACCAAAACCAATAGAACATCGGGTAGAACTACGTTTGTTTGCATAAAACTAATATAATGGCAACAGCAGCTAAGCAAATAAAGAACAACACTCATAAGCTAAAAGTTGGTCGCGTTGGTTGCCAAGCAGCGATTTGAAAAAGAAACATTTGCATCTACGCGAATTACAATTCGTCTTTACATCTAGTGAATTATGGTCGATTATGAAAGGTGTGGAAGTTGATAATTAAACTTTAAAAAACAAATAAATGTAATTTGGTTAATAATAACCGCTATTAAAAATTAAGGAATTAGAGTTGTATTTTTATTTGGGCCAAATAAGTTATTATCGATTAAGATAACGTCCGTCCGTTTGAATATTTTCAAATATCATATCAGTATTGCTATTGAGCATGCTAAAATAGTCAACGATGTCAAAATCGTGCTTGGCGACCTTAACGCCAGGGTGGGCAAAGAAGGTATCTTTGGCACTACGGTCGGTAAATTCAGCCTCCAAGACGAAACATTCCCAAATGGGTTGAGGCTGATTGGCTTCGCCGGGGCCCGAAATATGGTTATCTGTAGTACTAGATTCCAGCATAAGAAGATTCACCAAGCTACCTGGCTGTCTCCGGATCGAAAAACTACCAACCAGATCGATCATGTTGTGATAGACGGAAGACACGTCTCCAGTGTTTTAGATATGCGTGCGCTCCGAGGTCCTAACATCGACTCGGACCACTATCTTGTTGCAGCCAAGATTCGCACCCGCCTCTGTGCAGCAAAAAACGCACGCCACAACAGAACAACAGACAGCTGAACGATTTTCTACTCGGCTTGCACTCCTGCTCTCTGAGAGCACTCGTCAACAACACGGTATAAGGGAACTGTGGGACGGCATTTCAAACTCCTTACGTACAGCTGCAACCGAAACCATTGGTTTTCGGAAAGTGTAAAAGAACAGCTGGTGCGACGAGGAGTGCCGTGTCGCAGCGGAGAGAAAACAGACTGCCTACCTCGCAACGTTACGATCGACCACTACACGTGCGGGATGAGATAGATACCGAGAGTTGAAGAGGGAAGCGAGACGCATTTGTAGACAGAAGAAGAAAGAGGCCGAAATGCGTGAGTACGAAGAGCTTGATAAGCTGGCCGACAGGGGTAATGCTCGAAAATTCTACGAAAAAATGCGGCGGCTTACAGAAGGTTTCAAGACCGGAGCATACTCTTGTAGAACCCCCAAAGGTGATCTAGTCACTGATGCCCAGAGCATACTTAAGTTATGGAGGGAACACTTCTCCAGCCTGCTGATTGGCAGTGAACGCGCAACGCCAGGAGAAGGTGAACCCGATTCCCCAATCGATGACGATGGAGCAGACGTTCCATTACCCGACCATGAAGAAGTTCGAATAGCAATTACCCGCCTGAAGAACAACAAAGCGGCATGGGCCGATGGATTGCCGGCCGAGCTATTCAAACACGGCGGCGAAGAACTGATAAGGAGCATGCATCAGTTTCTTTGTTAACTTTGGTCGGAGGAAAGCATGCCCTACGATTGGAATTTAAGTGTGCTATGCCCAATCCATAAAAAAGGAGACTCCACAATCTGCGCCAACTACCGTGGGATTAGCCTCCTCAACATCGCATATAAGGTTCTATCGAGCGTATTGTGTGAAAGATTAAAGCCCACCGTCAACAAACTGATTGGACCTTATCAGTGTGGCTTCAGACCTGGAAAATCAACAACCGACCAGATATTCACCATGCGCCAAATCTTGGAAAAAGACCCGTGAAAGAAGAATCGACACACACCACCTCTTCGTCGATTTCAAAGCTGCTTTCGACAGCACGAAAAGGAGCTGCCTTTATGCCGCGATGTCTGAATTTGGTATCCCAGCAAAACTGATACGGCTGTGTAAGCTGACGTTGAGCAACACCAAAAGCTCCGTCAGAATCGGGAAGGACCTCTCCGAGCCGTTCGATACCAAACGAGGTTTCAGACAAGGTGACTCCATATCGTGCGACTTCTTCAACCTGCTTCTGGAGAAAATAGTTTGAGCTGCAGAACTAAATATAGAAGTCACCATCTTCTATAAGAGTGTACAGCTGCTGGCGTATGCCGATGATATTGATATCATCGGCCTCAACACCCGCGCAGTTAGTTATGCTTTCTCCAGGTTGGACAAGGAAGCACAGAAAATGGGTCTGGCAGTGAACGAGGGCAAAACGAAATATCTCCTGTCATCAAACAAACAGTCGTCGCACTCGCGACTTGGCTCTCACGTCACTGTTGACAGTCATAACTTTGAAGTTGTAGATAATTTCGTCTATTTAGGAACCAGCATTAACACCACCAACAATGTCAGCTTGGAAATCCAACGCAGGATTGCTCTTGCCAACAGGTGTTACTTCGGACTGAGTATTCAATTGAAAAGTAAAGTCCTCTCTTGACGAACAGAAGTTAAACTCTATAAGTCGCTCATAATTCCCGTCCTGCTATATGGTGCAGAGGCTTGGGCGATGACAACAACCGATGAGTCGACGTTACGAGTTTTCGAGAGAAAAATTCTGCGAAAGATTTATGGTCCTTTGCTCATTGGCCACGGCGAATATCGCATTCGATGGAACGATGAGCTGTACGAGATATACGACGACATTGACATAGTTCAGCGAATTAAAAGACAGCGGATACGCTGGCTAGGTCATTTTGTCCGGATGGACAAAAACACTCCAGCTCTGAAAGTATGCAACGCATTACCCGCCGGGGGAAGCAGAGGAAGGCCTCCACTCCGTTGGAAAGACCAAGTGGAGAAGGACCTGGCTTCGCTAGGAATATCCAATTGGCGCCACGTAGCGAAAAGAAGAAACGACTGGCGCGCTGTTGTTAACTCGGCTATAATCGCGAAAGCGGTGTCTACTCCAATTAAGAAGATAAGCAAAATTGAAAGTTTATAAATGTATAAATATAGTACTGTACATTTATAATTTAATATTTTCGCAACCCGTTTTAACCTCTCGCCACTCTAGTGTTAATAATCACGCAAATATAAATTGTAATTCTGAGCTAGATAACGGAATCATAAATTTGACAAACACAATTCAATATGCAACCGTTAGTAGTACACCAATGAAAATAAACGTTACATCAGGTCATAAGTATACCAAAGAAAATAAATAAATGGTAGCAGAAAAACGTCGATTATATATCGGGTGATTTTTTTGAGGTTAGGATTTTCATGCATTAGTATTTGACAGATCACGTGGGATTTCAGACATGGTGTCAAAGAGAAAGATGCTCAGTATGCTTTGACATTTCATCATGAATAGACTTACTAACGAGCAACGCTTGCAAATCATTGAATTTTATTACCAAAAACAGTGTTCGGTTCGAAATGTGTTTCGCGCTTTACGTCCGATTTATGGTCTACATAATCGACCAAGTGAGCAAACAATTAATGCGATTGTGACCAAGTTTCGCACTCAGTTTACTTTATTGGACATTAAACCAACCACACGAATGCGTACAGTGCGTACAGAAGAGAATATTGCGTCTGTTTCTGAGAGTGTGGCTGAAGACCGTGAAATGTCGATTCGTCGCCGTTCGCAGCAATTGGGTTTGTGTTATTCGACCACATGGAAGATTTTACGCAAAGATCTTGGTGTAAAACCGTATAAAATACAGCTCGTGCAAGAACTGAAGCCGAACGATCTGCCACAACGTCGAATTTTCAGTGAATGGGCCCTAGAAAAGTTGGCAGAAAATCCGCTTTTTTATCGACAAATTTTGTTCAGCGATGAGGCTCATTTCTGGTTGAATGGCTACGTAAAGAAGCAAAATTGCCGCATTTGGGGTGAAGAGCAACCAGAAGCCGTTCAAGAACTGCCCATGCATCCCGAAAAATGCACTGTTTGGTGTGGTTTGTACGCTGGTGGAATCATTGGACCGTATTTTTTCAAAGATGCTGTTGGACGTAACGTTACGGTGAATGGCGATCGCTATCGTTCGATGCTAACAAACTTTTTGTTGCCAAAAATGGAAGAACTGAACTTTGTTGACATGTGGTTTCAACAAGATGGCGCTACATGCCACACAGCTCGCGATTCTATGGCCATTTTGAGGGAAAACTTCGGAGAACAATTCATCTCAAGAAATGGACCCGTAAGTTGGCCACCAAGATCATGCGATTTAACGCCTTTAGACTATTTTTTGTGGGGCTACGTCAAGTCTAAAGTCTACAGAAATAAGCCAGCAACTATTCCAGCTTTGGAAGACAACATTTCCGAAGAAATTCGGGCTATTCCGGCCGAAATGCTCGAAAAAGTTGCCCAAAATTGGACTTTCCGAATGGACCACCTAAGACGCAGCCGCGGTCAACATTTAAATGAAATGATCTTCAAAAAGTAAATGTCATGAACCAATCTAACGTTTCAAATAAAGAACCGATGAGATTTTGCAAATTTTATGCGTTTTTTTTTTTAAAAAAGTTATCAAGCTCTTAAAAAATCACCCGATATAAGATAAAGTCATTTAAAAATATAACTCTCAGCAATTATCTGAAAAGGTTATCTAATGACCATAAGAATGATTATTCACTTTGGAAGTTTCCAATTTTGTTTTTTTCGACCCGTAACTCAGCATCATCCCATTAGAAAAGCTGATTAGACATGGGCCAAGAGAAATACTGAGAAAGCAAATGTTTTTTCGGAATACCTTGAAGGTGTCTTTAAACCATATGACACATCCAGTGCAGCAGAAATGGAACCTCATTCTTACGAGAATTACACCGAAATTCCTCTAATTCCTAACGATGAGGTATGTGCAGAAATAAAAATACTGAAGTCTAAACAATCACCCGGGTTTGACCTTATTATCAGCGAAATACTAAAACAGCTTCCTCAAAACGTTATAAGTAAAATTAGTGCCATAATGAACGCTACTATTAGTACATATATAATACGTATCTATTTATTGGAAAACTGCAGAGGTGATTATGTTCAATAAACCTGATAAGCCAGCGCATGACATTACTTCGTATCGGCCCATATCTCTCCTGCCAATACTTTAAAGCTTTTGGAAAAACTGCTTACTCTGAGTCTTAACAACATAATTGAAGAGAATAATCTGATACCGATGCATCAGTTTGGCTTTCGCAAAAATCTCTCCACTATTGACCAAGTACAAAGAATAACACGAGTCATTGAAAATGCCTTTGAAGAAAAAAAGTCTGCTCGGCCGATTTCCTCGACGTTTCTTAGGCCCTTGATAAAGTTTGCGATGGTGGGCCCCTAAACAAAATTAAGATGCTTCTACCAAAAAAAATATTACAATATTTTAAAATCATACCTTTCGGACCGTGTTTTTTTTCGAATTGAACATGGAGATATGTACTCTGATTTAAAGGAAATAAAAGCTTGTGTTCTTCAGGGTAGTGTGTTAGGACCCATCCTTTACTTACTCTTTACATGCGATCTACCACACGATGACAATTGTATTACAGCAACATTTGCAGATGATACTGCGCTTTTGTCTGTCGGCAAAACACAAACTGCATCAATTACAAGATTGCAAGAACATATAAACAAAATATTTGAATGGATAGCTAAAGGGCGAATAAAAATAAACGAAACTAAATCAGTTCCCATTGATTTCACTAGATGTATACCTCTGTACTTAAACCGTGTGCAAATACTATATCACAATACTGCGAAATACTTGGAAATATAACTTAGAAACAAGAATTAGAAATACAATTCAGAATCATGTATTGGCTACTGAGTAGAAACTGTGCTCTATCCTCATATAACAAAATTCTTGTCTACAAGCAGGTGTTCAGACTAGTTTGGACTTATGGGTTACAACTTTGGGGCTGCTCAAGCCCTGGCACTGTTGTACAAATCTAACGATTCCAAAACAAAGTTTTAAGATGCGCCGTCAATGCGCCTTGGTATGTTCGCAGTCACGAGCTTGAACGCGATCTCAGAATTGAGTCAGTTGCCGCATCATTCAACAAGTATGCAAAGTCTCATATGGAAAGACTTTCTGACCGTGTGAACAATGAAGCTAGGGCTCTTGCCGTTCAAAGTAATTGGAAAGAAAGGCTAAAACGCAAAAAGCCGTATTACCTTATACGGTAGCCAGACTCTCTGCAATTTATACATTCGATTGTTTTTGGCAGCTTTGTTCTGCTTTGTCCGATCATTTTGTATACATAAATAAGAAATATACACAAGTACGCGCGAGGTGCACTTTTTGTCGCTGCGCGCCGCTTCAGTTCCTCGTTATGTACATCTATATATATCAGTAATCAGCATTCAATGCACAATTGCGTAAAGCTAACTTCACATGTACGCTTACGCTCTATCGTTTAGTCTTTGTCGAGCCCGAAACTTGTCTCTTTGTTTGTTGAGAGAGCCCATGATATCGTAGTGTTCTTTGGCAGCACTGAGGGCAGTGCTGTCCTTAAACAAGTGGGCTTAATGGTATCCGCGTATGTGGTCGTATTTAAAAAACAGCAAAAGTTTCATTATTAACTGAACGTTTTTTTTGTTTAATAATTATCCCTATTAATAAAAGAGCTGTTGAGGTGAATTTATCACATCACAGAATAAGTCAATGATAATCCTTCATTGCAGCATAGCTCGCTATTTGAAATAAAAACTTGTTCAATTGAAGCAAACTCGATAAAGTATATACATACATCAAGGGCAATATGATTCCTATTCGTTCCGTTCAGGATATGAATTCACCGGCAGCTTTCGGGACGTACGGGTTTGCTGTTTTCAGATATTTAAGGGATCGTCTCAGTGTGAAATTTTCGAGTAGGGCTAAGTTCGGGTGTCACCGAACATTTTATACTCTCGCACGATAAAATGATAATCGAGATTTTATTATCCGTCATTTACATATTTTTCAAATACCGTATTTGTGTAAAGTTTTATTCCGCTATCATCATTGGTTCCTAATGTGTATATTATACAGAGAAGGCATCAGATGGAATTCAAAATAGCGTTATATTGAAAAAAGGCGTGGTTCTTAACCGATTTCACCCATATTTTGTACATGTCATCAGGGTGTTAAGAAAATGTTACATACCGAATTTCATTGAAATCGGTCTAGTAGTTCCCGAGATATGGTTTTTGGTCCATAAGTGGGCGAGGCCACGCCCATTTTCAATTTTTAAAAAAAGCCTGGGTGCAGCTTCCTTCTGCAATTTTTTTCGTAAAATTTAGTGTTTCTGACGTTTTTTGTTAGTCGGTTAACGCACTTTTAGTGATTTTCAACATAACCTTTGTATGGGAGGTGGGCGTGATTATTATCCGATTTCTTCCATTTTTGAAATTTATATGGAAATACCTGAAGAAAACGACTCTGTAGACTTTGGTTGACATAGCTATAGTATTTTCCGAGATATGTACAAAAAAATTAGTAGGGGGCGGGGCCACGCCCACTTTTCCAAAACAATTGCGTCCAAATATGCCCCTCCCTAATGCGATCCTTTGTGCCAAATTTCACTTTAATATCTTTATTTATGGCTTGGTTATGACACTTTATAGGTTTTCGGTTTCCGCCATTTTGTGGGCGTGGCAGTGGGCCGATTTTGCCCATCTTCGAACTTAACCTTCTTATGGAGCCAAGGAATACGTGTACCATGTTTCATCATGATATCTCAATTTTTACTCAAGTTACAGCTTGCACGGACGGACGGACAGACGGACGGACGGACAGACAGACATCCGGATTTCGACTCTACTCGTCGCTCTGATCACTTTGGTATATATAACCCTATATCTGACTCTTTTAGTTTTAGGACTTACAAACAACCGTTATGTGAACAAAACTATAATACTCTCGTTAGCAACATTGTTGCGAGAGTATAAAAAATGGAATGGAATGCAAACGGAAGGTCAAAGATTTCTAGCAGTGGAGATTACAACGCAAAACACACGTACTGGGTCTCGTCTTTTTTATCCGTAAGGACGGCAGCTGTACTATACTATTATGAATAAGAGCATCAATATTGATTGCAAAATAAATACAGGAAGGGACATTGATAAAAGTATAAGGTATAATAACTAATGCAGCTGTATTGACAACCCCAACAACAACAACAACAAGAAACAATAAACCAGTTGGTTTTAGAAAAATAACTAATAATGAAATAGACATTGAAAACTTTGTAAAGAAACTGTGTCGAAATTCTAGCAAAGCAAAACTCCCTTTGGAAAGCCCAAAAGTCCTTTAAGCCACCAGTAGATTCCAACATGCCGCTAAGACAGTTGAATGGTAATTGGGCACGTAGTGATAAGGAAAAGGTAATTGCTTTGCAAATCACCTAAAAAAGGTATTTAAACCTAATTGCCCAAATAACATCTTTAAGTTGCCAACTTTGCCCAATACTGCTGACTAGTCACTTGTGTCTATTAGGACTTCTACTTTTGATGTTACTAGAATTATAAAAGGGTTAAATCCGAAAAAAGGCATTAAACAATGTCCTAGTACCCCAAGCGAATGAAGTAACTTATCTTGGGATTCCCCTGGATCGAAGGCTCACGTGGTGAAAACATGTAGCAAGCAAAATAACTTGCATGAAGTTAAGAACATTAAATTTGAATTGGCTTTCAAACAAAAATTCTAAACTTAGTCTAGACATCAAAGTCCCGTTATGCAATGCAAACATAAAACCGAATTGGAAGTATGGCCTTCAACTGTGGAGTACGACCTGTACAACCAACATTGATACAAATATAATACAAAGGTTCCAATCCAAAATGCTTAGAACAATCACTCAAGAAGTTATCTACCAGCCTACTAGAGAGCAATGTTTTACCAAAAAAGCTCAACCACATTCTTGAGCCTCTTTAGATTTAAATATATTTAAGAATTGAATACTTATAGTTAGGCTTTACCAAGCAGATCCACTTTATTCGCCATTTGATTACTTCCCTATGCATGTCGCTCTCATATTTGCATACAATATTGTAATAGTATTATGCTGAAGAATTGGAACTAAAAATATTAACATCCGTTTAATCTCAAAAAAACTTCTCAGTATTATTCTCAGATACTCCGAAAAGTAATAGAGGCGTAACGCAGAGGAAAAAACAAACGCCTTAAGTGAGAAGTTCCGCACCTTATTTATTATTAAATCACAGAGTTTTTTGTTTTGCTTACGAATGTCTTCAATTTTTGTTTTTTTTTCTTATTGTATGATTCTTTATTTTATAAATATAACTCATATGTAATTGACAAGAAAATGATAGAATCATGATCAGGGAATGTCCAACGATAATCTAATTGCCTGAAATAATAGTAATTTTGATACACTCATTTGCACGCACATATATTCAGTCCGGCATAGACCCGTTCGTTCGACTTCTGCCAGCAGATTGATTACACTGGTCTACATCAAAATTGCCTTCTACGTGAAAATATACTATATTGATTGTATTTCACTCGTTGAACATAAATATACAAGTTAAAATTCATAATTAGCTCTTATTGTGCATTTATGCCTTATAAATATAATAGAGGGTAGCGCGACAGATTTATCACATTAACGATGATAACTCAAAATATTTAGTGATTACCCGCGGAAATTTTATTATTTCACATTTGTTTGTTGTGTTTAACGTTGACTGTGTTTTGTTTAACAGTTAAAACGTGAAATTGTTACCGTTTTTTTGTCATTTTTAGTGAAAAATCTACAGTTTTCGTTATGTCGCGTAAATGTGTTAATAGTGCAGACAATTTTTGCTACATTTGTGGTAAGTGACCCTTATGCTCAATAACACAACGTTTAGAAACTGCTTACTTACATTATTTTGGAATTAAAATTAAAAACCAAGACAAATCGTGGGTACCACATTTTAGTTGCACAACTTGCTCCACAAATCTGATTAAGTGGCTAAACAAAAAGAAACGTTCATTGCCTTTTGGTGTACCAATGATGTGGAGGGAACCTACCAATCATGCGAATGACTGTTACTTTTGCTTGACTCCACCCATCCAGCACGGTATATCACGAAAAAAGAAACGAAGCGTAGTACATATACCCTGACGTAGCCTCTGTATCGCGACCTGTACTACATGGAATCGATTTACCTGTTCTTCGACCTCCCGAAGAATACCAGCAAGATTCTGAAGAAGCGATTAATTCAATGGAAGTTGACTACAATGAGCCTACAACTTCACAATCGCCACAGTTTGTGGGTGACAATATTTTTTGTGACGAACCTCATAGAATTTCGCAAGATGAACTCAGCGACCTTGTACGAGATTTAAATTTGCCAAAAGATAAAGCGGAATTACCAGGATCAAGACTTAAGCAATGGAATTTGCTTCAACCGGATGTCAAAATCAGTTTATACAGATATCGTCAGAAGAACTTGATGCCCTATTTCAAATCCGAAAACCAGCTTGCATTCTGTAATAACGTAAATGGCTTGATGAACGCTTTGAACATTGAATATCATCCACAGGAATGGCGGCTGTTCATAGACTCCTCAAAATTAAGTTTCTTCTCCATAATGGTAACACACAACCATCGATTCCGTTATGCCACGCTGTGCATACTAAAGAAACATACGAAAATATGAAATTAATTTTAGATACTATATCATACTCAGAGCACGAATGGCAGATTTGTGGTGATCTAAAAGTCATAGCAATGGTGTTGGGTTTACAAATGGGCTATACCAAGTACTGTTATTTTTTGTGCGAGTGGGATAGTCGGGCTAGATCTTTACATTACATAAAAAAAGATTGGAATGCTAGACTAAGCCTGAATCCTGGAGAAAAGAACGTCCAGCACCTTTCTCTAGTTAATTCCCAAAAAATTCTTCTACCGCCTTTACATATCAAATTGGGACTAATGAAAAACTTTGTGAAGGCTCTCAACAAGGATGGACCAGCATTCAAATACCTGCGAAGTAAATTTCCACGTATAAGCGACGCCAAAATTAAAGAGGGAATCTTTATCGGACCTCAAATAAGAGAGATTCTAAAGGACCAAAACTTTGATTCAGTTTTACAGGGCTTTGAAAAAGAAGCATGGGAATCTTTTAGAGCAGTCGTTCATGGTTTTTTGGGCAATAAGAGAAATGAAAATAATGTTGAACTTGTGAACAATCTCCTTCAAAAGTATCAACAGTTGGGTTGCAATATGTCCCTAAAAATTCATTTTCTTCACTCTCATCTTGATTTTTTCCCTTCTAACTGCGGTGATGTAAGTGGCGAACATGGTGAACGATTCCACCAAGATATCTCGACAATGGAAAAGAGATACCAGGGCCGATGGGATGCGTCAATGTTAGCGGACTACTGCTGGAATTTGAAAAGAGATACCCCTAATAGTGATTACAAAAGACAAACGAAAAAGAAGAGAAAATCTTAATCAAATACGTTATTTTTTTTTCCAAAATAAGAGCTAATTCAAAAAACATATTCTTGTTTTCCTATTCAGTAACCTCAAAGCAATATAAAAATAAAGTATTCAATTGAAAGGCACACAAAAAGTTACAATTTGTAGACCAGTGTTATTTTTATCGCTGAGTCGCTTTGCCACGCAATAAATGCACTAAACAATGTAAATTTTAAGATGGTCGTTCGATTGTGGTCGTAAATAAAACTACCTTCAAATTATTATACAATGCATTCAGGCTATATAAATAAATATTGTTGATTTTATTGGAGAATCAGTAATCTACGATCATTTTGGTAAATTCCCCAACATATGGTGTTCGTTCAGTTCATCTAAGCTTTAAAATCGAGTTCTGAAAATGTGTATATTCGCACGCACTTCCAAAAATCGGTTTATGTTTTTAGGAAACTTACGATATACTACAACTTAAGAATTAATTTGACTATCCGATTGAAGTTAATATGAAATTTTAGTTTATTTATTAAAGACGATATCTACATATAATACGTAGGAAAACCCTTTACCATATTTTTTAGATGACGTGTTGGTTTACACAAGCCCTTCGTATTACCAAACAAAACTGAATTTACATTTAACTTTGATCCATCGATGCGTTTTCAATGCTGACCGAATTGGAGTCTTTTTGAATGCATTCGTAAATTTTGCACAATTCCGGTGTATCTTTGATTGTTTTCAAGAAATCCGTGAAGTGTTGATTTTTGTCTGAAATATAATTTAATTTCGAAGCCGAAAAGAAAAAAAACGGTAGCTTACCTGCATTAGGTATTTGGGATAACGCGGATACGGCTCTTAGTGCAGACCTTTTTAATTCATCTTGTTTTTCGTGTTCTTGTTTCACAGAATTTGCTTTTACTTTGTAAGTACATGTTTCCCGCAATTGCAACACAAACTGGTCAAGTTCTAAACAAAACATTTTTAATTTAGTGTACCAAAGATATACACTGGATACTAAACATACGTTGTAATACTGCATCAGGGCATAAAACAGCTAAACGCGCTGTCATTAAATATGTTAGCATTTTTATATCATAATGATCACATAAACCAGCTTGCACGTGTCCCAAAAATTGTTTCACATCAACTCGGTCAAGTCCTTGCTCTAACAAAGTATACATACATTCAAAAGCTGCTTTGCGAATGTCTAGACCGTCATCAACAGTATGCTTAAATGGACCCATTTCAACTTCACGAATTAATTCACACTATAAATAGTTTAACGAAAGTTTAAAAATGTATTTAATTTGATTGATAAATGATTAATACTAACCTTTACTTTTGTTTCTGAGTATAAAAAAGGCAATAATGTGGGCAGTAGGTCACGTACTAATGTTGGTTTGTTATGAATGGCCGCGTTGAATGTGACTAATGCTACTCTCCTTACTCCTGGTTCTGGATCACGAAGAGAGGAAAGAAACTCGCCTAGATTTTGTTTTAATAAGTGGTCTATTGGTTGCGGTTGATCTGATATAGTATATTTTATAGAAGATACAACAACGGCTCTCATTATAGCATTATTAGAATATAAAGCATCACGAAGTTGTGGCAATAGTTCATCTGGGTTAACCAAAATTAACTTTCCGAGACATTCTGCAACAACATTTCGAGAACCCTCTTCAGAACTCTCACAATGTTTTATAAGCTGCACCCAAATAGATGGAACGGAAGGTATTAATTGAGAGAGTCCATGTTGGGTAACAGATAATGCTGATATAACTTCCTTTAGTGAATGCAATAACAAGTATTGACGTTTCGGTTGTCCTTCTATTTCTTTTAATATAAGGGGTAAATAAGATTTCAAACTTCCAACTGCAACAGCACCTAAGGCCAAACTTGATGAACTCTTGACGTCTTCAGAACAAACACCAAAACAATCAATTAAAGTTTGTGGTAAAGATAAAATCGGACTTAAGTCAAAATTGCGACCAATCTCTCCAATGGTTAATAGACAAAAGCTCATTTTTATATCATTACATTCGGTTGTTTTTTGAATATAATCAAGAAGACGCGACGCTAAAGGTATGGCTTCCCAGGGGCATTTTAGAGTGAGTGATGATATACATTTAGCTAAAGAATGATGGGCTTGTTTATGAACCTGCTCATTATCAATGATAACTGGATCCATAAGTTTATTGAGCAAAGAATTGTAATCCAAATGATGAATATTTGTTTGAACTAAGACTTGAAGAAGATTTAACGTGCACGTCAGTGCACTACCCTAAAAAATATACACTCTGTATAAATAATTAATAAATTATAATAAAAGAAACAACTTACTTGTAAAAGCGGTGAACGCACCAGCATTAATACAGCAGGCAAAAATTGCTCATGAGTATCTTCAAGAGCTTTTGGATGTTTAAGAGCCGTCGCTGTTAAAAGTATTAAACAATATTGAGCAATATGAAGATCTGAATCTGATATTAGCGGTTTAAGTTCAACAATTACTAATTGTAGAATTTGGGGATTAAATGCAGGAGAGTAATTCTCAACCAATTTATTTAGTAAATCCAAAGAATTCAATCTGAGAGCTCTATTATTTTTTCTTAAAAATGAACCTAATATGGGAATAATTTCTTTTATTATTGAAGTCAAATCGTTTCGTAAAGGAGAGGAAGCAATCATATGAATCGCTTTAACGCTACTTAGCCGAGTTACTTCATTATTAAGCCGTTCCATCAATATAGGGAGACATGTTTGAACTTGCGGAACCAAAAAATCGCCCATATTTGCTATTATTTGGCCCATACAAGTTATAGCACGATCTTTTACTTCTTGATCAACATCAGATGTCATTAATTTTTTTAGTGTAGCAGAATATAGGTCTTCCACAAAAGGTTCTATTTTAAAAGTAACAGGTGATAAGGGATCGTCTAGAGGCCTTATAACCTTTACAAGTTGTTGCATGACTTGAAGTGCTTCTGTAGAAATTTTATAAAATGAATCAAATACTGCAGTAATTATAATTGGTACCAGTGTGGGAATATGAGGTTGAAAAAGATATGTCTGTGTATGACATGTTAAAAGAGAGCATAAGAATCCTAATGCACTAATTTTTATGTTACTTGTGGAATTTTTATCACAAAGTGCGTAACTTATACCAGGGACAATATCATTTAAATATGGCCCTAAGCTTCCAGGTAATACATTTAATAATTCTCGCAATAAAAGAAAACAGTCCTGACGAGTTTTCATCGACCGTTCACGCATTAGAGGTTGGATAATTTTAATAACATCTTTTAGTTGATCTTGAAGAAGAGAGAAAATTCGGGGAATTTCTTCCATTGAATCTGGATCTTGTGTTAAAAAGTGTGGAGCTTTGGCACTTTTCAACAAAGTTATATATACGTGAAATATGTCCGACTTCACATTTTCTTCTCTTTCTTTCAAACGCAATATTAATATAGGTCCCAAATCTTGGCAAAAACTCTCAATAAATTCATGGCGAGTTATTATTAAAGCTTCCAAACATTTTGCGGCAGCACGACGAACTTTCCAACTTATATCGTCATCGTCACTGTAATCATCACTGTCGACATATTCTCCTTCTTCAGTGTCCATCGCAAGGCAACTATGACCATCATCAGACTCATAGTTATAGTTAGGATCGTAACTTAAATATTGAAGACAAATATCCAAAATCTATTCCACAAAAAAAGAAAAATATGTTTAATAGTGTTAACTTCAGGCATAAATATAAAATAGCAAGGTCGACTTTTTGTCTGGGTATTTAAACCAAACCAACTTTCTACGAGAAATTGAGTTATAAGTAAAATAACTATTTTCTCAGTTTTAGTATACAAAATAGAAATAAGCGCCCTCTTAGTAACCGCAACGCTTGATATACGCATTTCCTCGTAAAGCATTGCAATGCAACATTTATAAACTATAAAAAGATTTAACTTAGCAAAAATACATGATACATGATACATTTGTATTTTTGATATAAATCTAATTTACGTTCAATGAGTAAACATGTGCGAGAATCAAACGTTTTTGCAATTCTCACATAAATTTATTAGAGTAACGTTTCTATGTACTTTCCTATATTTAGATAATAAATTAATCTTAGTTTATTATTCTTTTTTAAAATGATCAACATATATAGGGCGTCTGAAAAATAACAGATCTTTCTTTAAACCATTACTTGCTGAATTGACGAAAAAGTGCGCGAAAGTAGGTATCGATGCAAATTTTACTACTAGAATGTTGACTGAGGCTCGTTAATGTTAAATACTAGTAATAAAACAAAAATCGTAGAATCTTAACTGAAGTTTTTGCTTTTTCGGAAATGCAGTAAATAGTGCCATCCCCGCAAAACTAATATGGATATCATCGGGCTCAACACCCGCGCTGTTAGTTCTGCTTTCTCCAGACTGGACAAGGTGGCAAGGCAAATGGGTCTGGCAGTGAACGAGGGCAAGACGAAATATCTCCTGTCATCAAACAAACAGTCGTCGCACTGACGACTTGGCACTCACCTCACTGACGACAGTCATAACTTTGAAGTTGTAGACAATTTCGTATATTTGGGAACCAGTGTAAACACCACCAACAATGTCAGCCTGGAAATCCAACGCAAGATAACTGTTGCCAACGGGTGCTACTTCGGACTGAGTAGGTAATTGAGAACCAAGGTCCTCTCTCGACAAACAAAAACCAAACTCTATAAGTCAGTCATAATTCCCGTCCTGCTATATGGTGCAGAGACCTGGACGATGACAACAACTGATGAGTTGACGTTGCGAGTTTTCGAGAGAAAAATTCTGCGAAAGATTTATGGTCCTTTGCGCATTGGCCACGGCGAATATCGCATTCGATGGAACGATGGGCTGTACGAGATATACGAAGACATTGACATAGTTCAGCGAATTAAAAGACAGCGGCTGCGCTGGCTAGGTCATGCCGTCCGAATGGTCGAAAACACTCCAGTTCTGAAAGTATTCGACGTTGTACCCGCCGGGGGAAGCAGAGGACGAGGAAGACCTCCACTCCGTTGGAAGGAAGAGGTGGAGAAGGACCTGGCTACGCTTGGAATATCCAATTGGCGCCACGTAGTGAAAAGAAGAAACGACTGGCGCTCTGTTCTTAACTCGGCTATAATCGCGTAAGCGGTGTCTACGCCAATTAAGAAGAAGTAAATACTGACACTAAGCAGTTTGCACTACTGATTTCATATTTTCTAATGACAGTTTCGGGACTACTCCACGAGTTTAACTATGTTTAACGTTTCTATGGATTTGAACACAATAACTGATTAAAATAATTTGAAATTATAAGTAAAATACTTAGTTCTTTTGACCTATTTCAATTTCTCTTATTTTTCTTCCTAAATAAATTCATTAATATTTATTTTCAACTGTTTGTTAGCCCTTGAGCCCACAGAGTTGAAAACTGTAATACCACAGTAGAAAGCAACCCTTTCGTGGTAGCTTTCTGGGGGGTGCGTAGCGGCCTCCTTGGATTTTCAGTAGTAGCAACGAAGTGCTCTATATATTCAGTAAGTAAGTACTAGGCAAAAATTACAAAAATATAATATAATATAAATCAAAAATTATTTTTATATTTTTTATTATATTTTTATTAATAGATGATTCAAACGTTATGGTGTGTCATATTTCGTCCTTAAAACATTGATTTTCTGATAATATATTGTAAGCAGTGAGTTGTGTTCCTAGTGTTAGATTTCTCGGTGATGAGTTTTCTACGGCTGCATTTATTTACATTTGACCGACAGAAAACATCTGATTCTGCTTTTCTAAACCAATCTTGTTTTTTTTTTAACTTTAAATTGGCATAATTTTTAAATAAATTATTTGTAAAATTATATTCTTATATCTAAATACAAATTCCAATTAATTTTCCGTTGTAAGGGCTAACCATTTTGTATATCTGTGGTCACAAGCCACAACAGCACAAGTGTGTTTTTTTGATTTTTCAATAGAGCATTTTAAAGATTCAAAGTAAAATTTGAAAAAAGTTTTTGAAGGAATCCCGGAATTTTTTTTTTAAATATCTCAAGTGATATCATATCCATCTTATACTGCCAAAAAACTTTGGTAAGTGCCTGTAGTTTTTAAAATACGCTTAAAAATGTGATTCAATCCTTTTTTCCCTAAAGTAATTTGACACGATTGAGAGACATAACTTAACTTGTGTTATTATTCTGAACTAAAGGTTGTACTCTCCGGCGACACAATTCAAGTTATGCCGATATTCCATAATATTAAACAAAATATGTTTAGCATAACATTAGTTGTGCTCTTTTGTCAAAGTTGGTTGTATATTAATCCGCAGTTTATTTCCATTGATTAACATACATATACATATGTATATTATACATTCTTAAATAAAAGTGTTATTGAACTCAAATTAGTGCATTTATTTAAACAAATTAGCCTCTTGTAATGAAATGTGAAAACTAAGAATAAAACATTGGAACTTCAGCAATTTTATAGTACATACAACAAGATTTTGAAATTAGTTGATATTAGAAAAATATGAAATAAAATTAAAAAATAGTAAGTAATGCAATATGATAATAAAGAACTAAACGTGAATGTCAACCATTTAAAACATAAAACAGTGATTTTTATGATGACAGGATATCCTATTGAGAGGTATCGTTCTCAATGTTTTCAGTTGAGGTACAGGTATCGCCAATGTCTGGATCAATATTCTGTATATTTCCTGAGTTTAAGTTGTTGTAGAAACTATGGAACATGGGATCGATTAAGTTTAAAATGCTCAACAAGTCTTCCTTTTTCTCTTTCGATATAAGAGGAGTTGCCGTGATTTTATCTTAAAAGGCTGCGTATCCTCTAACGAAGTTTTGTATTTTACACCACCAAAGCGATTTTTAGTGTATCGGAGCCACTTCACATCAGACCACGTAAACTTTTCCCCATCTTCATTCACTTTCCTCCAATTAAATTTATTTTTAGCGATTGTACCAAATTTGTAAAATTTATTTTCCATTTCAATTACTTCAAACGTTTTGTTAGTACCAACTGAAAGAACGAATTGATACCAATCACGTGGATGGTGGATTTTCATAGTAGTCTTCTTCTTTTTTCGTTCGATGAGGGCGTGAGCCACATCACACTCCATATGTGTATGCCCTGGCTCTGGAACTTATGCTCAATCATTTTTATAGTAGGGTTGCTTTCTAAGAAAGCTATAAACATTGAGCCCACAAAGGAGTTTTTATTTTGGCCAACGCATGAATCGCTATAAAATACGATTGAGTCAACATGTTCGTCTGTTGACACCTTCTTTAAATGCTGGAAAATACATGATGTTTCGTTAGCACCTCGCTGCCCAACTGCTTCGTGCCACATATAGCAAAAGGCCTTATTCGTTTCACAATCGTATATGGTTAAATTATAAGTATTCAACTGCCTCTTATAGTAGCAGACTGAGGTTTTGAGGTAAGGAGTTGGTAAAACTTGCTGCAAATCAAATGTGTACGTTTTTATATTTATGTGAGTTTTTGACAGATCTTTATCAAAATCCTTTGATTTAAAAGCTCTATCTGCATCTGCGTGATGCCTTGCTTGTTTTTCAATCAACATTGTATATTCTGGCATATTTTTATTGATGTGGTCTAATTGGGATTTAAAGCAGTCACATTTATTACAAGTATCAAGTTTCGGTTGTTTGAATTTTACGTTCATTGTGTGGAAAATTTCCGAATATTTTGCTAAACTTATAGGAGTTTCAACCTCTTTGCAGTACAAACTGTACATTTTTGATATTGACAAGTCGGAGCATAAAATTTAGCACTTGAATCACGCCGACAATAGTGACTTTCATAGGCAGGAAAGCTATTAATACGTTGCGTAATAGTTTCGACCTGTGATTCGTCTAGCTTGTTTATTGGAGTGAACTTACCTCTCTTATCGGCCAATGGTGATTTTGGATAATTAAGTTTCTTTTCAATCACATTCCTCAAAAAACTGTTTGTTTCTCCAAAGCACTTCAAAAAACAACCTTTACAGACGTCAACTTTGTCGCTATCAATATTTACAGAATAATAGTTTGTTATTCGTCGAATTTTCGTTCTAGTTGATTTTTTTCAGACAGCTTTTCGCCAATTTCGACGAGTCCACAAATGAAAAGTAGCCTTGATTTGTAGTCGCCCATTCTCCAATATTCCTCAAAAATGTGCTTTTGTTTTTCAAAAGGTACTTTCGCATTTCTTTCGGCAACTTTCGAGAGGTAGGCACTTGCGACCAGCAACCACTTTTCCTTTTTTCGTGGTGTACGATCTTCCCGAATTTCTATTTAATTGTCTGTCTTTTTTTATATTTTTGGGAGGTTGAGTAAAGTTTTGGACATTTTCATCAGTATCGGCATATGGACTCTCTAATATTGACTCCGAAATATAAACAGGTTGATTCTCCTTTTCTGATTCCGAGGTCGCACTTGAAACAATATAGTCGGGATCTCTGATAGAATCATCGCTGCTAAAGTCCATTTCGAATAGTTGCGGAGATGAGTTAACGATCTGAGTTGAGAACAATTTTGTAAAATTGCGTGGAAAAGTGGCAAATCCGCAATCTACACTACATGATGTCTCATTCGGTACAACGGGATCGTGAAACATATTTAAGAATAAGTTATCGCCTATGGCTGGAAAATGGCTCGTATGAAAATTGGCTTTCTCGAAGGGATTGATGTAAATCACGCGTTTCTGAAGCTTTAATGACAAAAAAAATGTGGCACAATTTAATAAAACTTATTTCAAACACTTATAATGTCAGATAAATTTTAACCTACCTTGGTCATCCATTGTGTTTTGAATTTTCACTATGTAAATATGTACTGCAAAAAAGCACAATTCAGCAATTTCTTTAAGCTAGCACTTGGAATAAAAAAGCAAGTCAAGTTAAATTGTTGGTTGCAAATAATTCGTTTTGGAAAAATACCATATCTTTTGTTTTGTTAACTAATGATAAGAAACACAGCACGAAACAAAAGCACAACTTAAGTTATGGTAGGCATTAGAAAAAAAATACTTTGGATAAAACAACACAAGTATACTTATGTAAGTTTCCGAACAACAAACTTACTTCGGAATAAAAGCACAAGTTAGATATGCTATTTTTCCGCACGCAAAAAATGAACAACCAGCCGCTCCGCTTGTTGAATGTGAACTGAGAACAAAAGCACAAGTGCAATCAATTTGCAATCACTTTGATTTGATCAGTTTTTCTTTCGTTAATATCTCGCTAACTATTGGAGTGATCTTTATAAGATTTTGACACAATGTGAAATCAAGTATGGAGATTCCAACCATGATAATAACTCATTTTGGCCAAAAGTGGAGTTGTGTTGTTATGGCTTAGGACCACAGATATGTATGTCCAACGAAAGCCCAGGACTGTATCTTTTTGCATGAAAAAGTTAAGAAATTTTTGAAGGGTGTTTAACACTTGTTTAAAAAAAAACGACTTAGATAACAAGTAACTTCCCAATAAAATTGCAAAGTAATTCAAAATAATCAGTTTCGTGATGTAAAAATGTCCATTATGTAATATCTATTTAAGTGTTCTTCATTAAACTTGAAAATTTATATGTAGCTTAAATACTAACACGACACCCTAATGACCATAAAAGTAGCGAAAAAGGTGTTACACAACACTCTAGAGATTTTTTGGAGTTGAGTATAAATGTGTAAACAAACCGAACGTTTATTATTGTCTCTACTGAGGTAATACTACAAAAAGTTGAAGTTTGTTTAAACCGTAATAGAGGCCAATCAGATGATTGGAATTCATAATACTTGTATTAGGGATATGAGGTTTAAATCAATTCCATTCTAATTCAGCGCTAAAGTACATGCATTTGCGGTCAGGTCAATAGATTAAAAGAAAAGAGAGAGAAAATAACGGTAGAAAACAAAGACTCCACAATGGGCTCTTCTACTAATGATTCGTTCCTACTTTAGTCATAATAACTGCCTTAACTCATTTCCTTATAACGGGACCCCACCAAACCAGTTCCGAAATCTTTGATTTTTAGTTGCTGGCTTCTATTTAGCAACTTCACTTAAGGACTGCGTCTAATAAAATCGCCAGCTACATTTTTTTCCATACTGTGCAATTACAAATTTCAAATAAAATTTTTTTATCTTAATAGCTCTGAAATAAATGCTAGAAAATTTTATGCGTCTGTTCTTCTTTTTCTTTAATGGCGAAGAAACCGTTTACGCGGTTATGACCGAGTTAACAACAGCGCCCCAATCATTTATTTTGCTATATGGCGCCAATTAGAGATTCCAAACGAAGTCAGGTCTTTCTCCACCTTGCCTTTCCAACGGAGTGGAGGTCTTCCTCTTCCTCTGCTTCCCCCGGCGGGTACTGTGTCGAATACTTTCAGAGCTGGAGTGTTTCCGTCTATTCGGACGACATGACCAAGCCAGCGTAGCAGCTGTCTTCCGAACTTTTTTCAACGTCGTCGTATATCTCATACAGCTCATCGTTCCATCGAATGCGATATTCGCCGTGGCCAAAACACAAAGGACCATAAGTTTTTCGCAGAACTTTTCTCTCGAAAACTCGTAACGTCGACTAATCAGATGTTTTCATCGTGCATGCCTCTGCACCATATAGCAAGACGGGAATAATGAGTGACTTATTGAGTTTGGTTTTTGTTTGTCGAGAGAGGACTTTACTTCTCCATTGCCTACTTATAGCAGAAACAGCGAATTCCGCTCCTCCCTTCCTTAGTTGCCGCTCGTAGCGAATAAAATCTGTCAAAAGTTGAGCCCGTAGTAGCAACGTAGAAATCAGATTATCTCTTTTGTTTTCATTTAAACAATGTTGCTATTGCTCAATATGTTTATATAGTTTTGTACACATCTAACTTTTCAATTACAATTTTTCATAATATAAAATATCAAAACTAAAATTAAACTACGAAAATAGTTTATATACATATTTACAAATAAAGCATTCGCATCTGATTTTGAGTTAGTTTAAGAAAATTGCAAACATATTGAGGACAATTTTTATAATTACTACAGTATCTCGAGACTGGCCCTGGTGTTGTGACAGAGCAATCTGATGACCCGTTTCTACGGAAAAAATCCAAACCGAGGGAAATTCTACGGTTAAGTACGGTAGAAGAGATGTTTGCTAATCATTTACATTGCGCTCTCATAAGATAGGTCGTATCAGCTGATTCGGGCTGCGGTTTTGCGTTGTTCGCTGTTTCTGCCATTAGTCCGAAGAAGCACCTGTTGGCAAGAGATATTCTGCGTTGTATTTTGAGGTTGCCATTGTTGTTGGTGTTGATGCTGGTTTCAAGATAGACGAAGTTATCTACGACTTCAAAGTTATGACTGTCAACAGTGACGTTGGAGCCTAGTCGCGAGTGCGCCGACTGTTTGTTTGATGACAGGAGATATTTCGTCTTGCCCTCGTTCACCACTTGACCGAGTACTTATTGAAATTTTTCAAAAGAAACCGTAGTGATCTTTTAAGAAAGATGGTAACCCTAAAACCATTTTTTGCGTTATTAAACGCTTGACATGAAAAAAGGTTCTGGTAAAAAGAAGGGGCACATGATCGTGAGAAGCCGAAATACATTATGACCATTCTTAAGAAAGACCCAATCATTTCGGGCAGAAAATTGGCGAGGAAGGCTGGCTGCTCAAAATCATTTGTACGCAGGACGAAGAAAGCTGGGATGTACAAGGTACAGAAAGTTAAGTTCCAGATAGAAACGCCATCAAGAATGAATCTGCAAAACAACGAGCTAAGAAGCTGACGAAAGATTTTGTTAAGAAATTCGAATGCTGCATAATCGATGACGAGACCCACGTTTTAGCGGACTTTTCTCAGGTACCTGGACAGGAATTTCATACAGACGATTCTCAAGGAAATGTTAGTGAAAAGTTCAAAGCCAAAAAGGTGACAAAATTTCCTAAAAAAAAAATATTTGTGCGGCAGGCAATTTGCAGTTGATGCAAAAGAAGAAGCTCAGTCGTTGCATCGGGTAAAATCAACAGCGAAATATACATATGTGAAGGAATGTTTACAAAAGAGATTGTTTTCATTTCTAAGCCAACATAAAGTGTCCAAGCTTTTTTTGCCTGACCTCGCTTCATGTCACTATAGCAAAACAGCCTTAGAGTGGTTCCAACAGAAGGGAGTGAATAGTACCTAGAGAAGCGAATCCACCTAACAATCCAGAACTAAGGCCGATTGAGAGGAACTGGACTTTAGTAAAAAGGAAGATGAAGGCAACAAAAAAAGTGACCAAAGCCTTTCAAGACTTTTAAAGAAAGTGGTCTTGAGCAGCTGAGAGAGTATCGGACACTACCATAAAAATACTAATTGACGGGATTCCGGAAAATATATTTTATTTTATTGAAACCTAATTTTGGTTTCTTCTCCCGTTTTCTAAATTTAAAATGATTGTTTTTTTTTAATAAAATATTTTAGTTTATAATTAATTTATAGAGGTTTTAAAGTTTTCTTCATTATTGTAACGGAACTTTTATTCGACGCAGTCCTTAGAAGCTCAATGTGGTTTAAAACTTCACTGAGGGGTTAAAACGAGTTTCAAAGTCAGCGTTGAATCCCCATATCGTTAAATGTATTGGCCAACTAAAAATAAAATTTCGAGCTGATATCGGATCATATAAAAAATGTTGTATAAATGTTTTTCGAATTAAAACTTACCATTTGTGCAGAATGTCATGGCGCTGAGTCATTCTGGAAGACTAGGCGCATCGTATAAGAATATTGTTCTTCAATTGCGGGTACTAAAAAATTATTAACTATTCTGACATATTTTTGTGCATTCATTATTTCATCAACAAGGTGCATAGATCCCAATACATGGTATCAAAAACAGCATAAAATCATTTGTCTTTGAGGTAGCTTAATTTTCTTTACTACACAACTACACTTGGTGAAAATTCATATATCTGTGTTTAAATGAGTTAAGCCTCCGTCCATTCTACCCTGGACAACACAGCTAGCCTAGCTAAACACAGCTCAGTACACCACAGATGATGGCACCACAACACAATACACAATGATATTTCATAGATTGGAAATGAAGTTATTGCGTTTTAAGTGTCAGTATGTTTGTGTTATCGGTGCGAAAATGAGCTTCGAACAAAGAGCCAACATTAAATTTTGTTTTAAAATTAGTAAAACTTTTACCGAAACGTTTCAATTGATGAAACAAGTTTATGGCGATGATTGCCTATCCCGTAGCAGTGTGCACGAGTGGTTTCAACGTTTTCAAAGTGGTCGTGAGTTCATAAATGACGATCAACATGTGGGCCAATCAAAATCCGTGATCACCGAAAATTCCTGTACGTAAATTCATCAAAAATTAGCCGAAATCATCATTGAAATTCATGGAAATGGAATTGAACATCTCCAAAACATCGATTTTTTTACCGAACATTTGGGCTTACGAAAGGTGTGTGCACGGTGTGTTCCGCACAAATTGACTGACAACTAAAAATTGCTCAAAATCAAACATTCGAAAAACGATTATTCGACCAAAAATCACATTTTAACCATTAACCTCTCCCCGTATTCCTGATATGGCGCTGTGCGCCTTGTATACACTGCGCACATCAACCTTCGTTTTTTTTATACATTCGATCTTACACTGTGTATAGACGTGTAAAGTGGACCTGTTTTTATTGTGTTCCCGAAATTTCTTAGTAAATTTCTAGTTTTTATATTGAAAAAAAAAAATTTTTTGTGTGAGACGTTCCGCGAGGTTTAACCACCTAAGTGGACACCAGGCCTACGGGATTAGATAAGTACACTTTGATTTATAATTACATATAATCATTCGCACATACTTTCTGTGTTTTTCCGCGTCAATTTGCAAAAGAGTCAAAATTTCTCAAGTGTACCAACATTTTTTTGACGGTCGAGCTTTTAACGTTGAATAAACGTTTTTCAGTTTACAACAATAAATAAAAAATACAACTTGAACAATTTTCCAAAATTTCAATTATTTTTCAAGTTATTGTTATAAACTTTTTTTGCATGAGTTTACAATTTATTTATTTTCTCAGGATGGATAACATCGATCTTGCTCATTTTTAAAACAGCTATCGTTAATGACTTTCTCTTCCTATTTCAATTTTTTATTGACAGGAAAAACGTATTTAAAAAAGTTATAAACAAATTGAAATAATTTAAACTTCTCAATCGATTTACAATATCGCTTCAATTTAATATTGTTGTACATTTTATAACACGTTATTGACAAAAAGAAAAACATGAAAACTTGCAACGCAACCGAAGTTATATTGTTTTTGCTCCTGATGTGTAATGCGTGAAGCGCGTGTCACGAGCTTTGTAAGCGCAATGTTACGCTGAAAAATAATCTTTGGAAACGAGTTATAAGTCGGACAAATGTTCTTGTTTTTTGCTTATATTGAAATATACATAAAGTGTATATGATTATTTCAATAATATAATCCACATTATTTTTTATTAAGCCTTTTTTTGAAAACACTTGCAACCTCGCAGTCACTTTCTGACGATTCATCGAGTACGACAGTTGAATTTTCTTTTGTTACATTCGTTAATGTGCAGCTTTGTGGTAAATTCCCACTAGAAGCTCTGTTAATTTGTGTTTGACATGATCTGCACATGTACTGCCCTACAAAATTGGAAAATTTCGCATTCCAATTTATACTCACTAAAGCAACATTCTTGATAACACACTTGTGGCCTTTCTTGCCGAGAGGATTGCAACAAGAATTCGCTCTTGGCATGCTGAATCGTACACTCAGTCTCGTTATTACATGCAATTCACTGCCAGGGATTATAGCGAATAAATTTAATAGAACACGAGAAAACGTCGCTTATTGCTTCTCTATATGCAACTAAACAAATGACAAATCGTAAACACCGAGAAAAAACAGAGCACGCGTGAATCGCTTCGTGTCGAAACATGTCGCGGCGCGCTCGCAAACCCGGCATCGCGCGCGAAGCTTGTGACACGCGCTTCACGCATTACACATCAGGAGCAAAAACAATATAACTTCGGTTGCGTTGCAAGTTTTCATGTTTTTCTTTTTGTCAATAACGTGTTATAAAATGTACAACAATATTAAATTGAAGCGATATTGTAAATCGATTGAGAAGTTTAAATTATTTCAATTTGTTTATAACTTTTTTAAATAACGTTTTTCCTGTCAATAAAAAATTTAAATAGGAAGAGAAAGTCATTAACGATAGCTGTTTTAAAAATGAGCAAGATCCTGAGAAAATAAATAAATTGTAAACTCATGCAAAAAAAAGTTTATAACAATAACTTGAAAAATAATTGAAATTTTGGAAAATTGTTCAAGTTGTATTTTTTATTTATTGTTGTGAACTGAAAAACGTTTATTCAACGTTAAAAGCTCGACCGTCAAAAAAATGTTGGTACACTTGAGAAATTTTGACTCAAAATAAATTTCATTTTCTTTCCCCTTATAGCAGGGTGCCAAAACCAAAAGGAAAACATGAGGAAGGGAACAGCTGATCGATCAAAATGACAACGGCAGAATAAAAGAACAAATACAATTAACCATTTTTCCTCTATTCTCAAAGCTGAAAGATTGGGAAGCCCATCGAGAAGAGTGATAACAGGAAAATCATCTCAAGTTCGTATTAGTAGAGATGATAATACCCCAAAAAAGAATGCGAGAGGCATCACGCTTTTTACCACCCACAAAAAAAGCCAAAAAACGTAATTGCAAAGGCGCAAGTATCGTATAGTAGAGCAGCAAAATCAACTCAAAAGGATACTACGACTCTTCAAAACGCAAATGAAATATGGGTAAACGTTGTTAAAAAGAGGAAACCGATGGTAAAGAAAATTAGAACAAAACCGGTGCGTCGTATGCATATATTTTGCGAAAAATAAAAAAGTAACAGCGGGCTTGAGGAGCTGGGTTCGAACGTAACCTATATTCGGAAAACACTCAACAGGAGACCTGCTTTTAGAACTGAAAAATCGAGCAGACGCGAAAGCCGAATCTTTCCAAAGCGCCTTGGAGGGAGTGGTTGGCGAAATGGCTATGATATAGCCTAAAACCCACAACGCTACGATTGTATGCAAAGACATGGACGAAATAACAACTCCCGAAGAAATCCGCACAGCACTGAAAAGGGAGTTTGGAATCCAAAATCTGGATATAACAAATGTAAACTGCATGGGGCAGCAGGTTTACAAACCACCGCGGGCGGCTAATTCATGAATATCTGAGTCAAACACAGTTAACAATAAAGAACACCGGAACACGAAACACTTACCAAACCGGGAATAAGAGATCCATAATTGACATTATGTTTGCAAATTATTCGCTGAGCAGGCTCATTAAGTGGGCGGTGTCTGACATACACATACACATATGTATACACAAACAGTGATAATAGCACCAATTTCGTACACCCGAGAGCAGGAACGTCTTAGCCGAAACACCTCCCTTAAGCGAAGCTGGAAGCAACAGGAGTTCGACTCAGACCTGTTTGAGCTAGTCTGGAGTGCATCAAAGGCATCAGGTGACGACGCCGCCCACTTGGTATCGGCAGTGCGTAAAGAACTGGTCGCAGCATGCGATGTAACAATGCGTAGAGCGTCACATCACAACAAGCGGCGGCCTGTATATTGGTGGAATGAGGAAATTTCCACGCTAAGAAACCTTTGTCTCTCAGCTAGACGACGTCTACAGCGTAACCAGGTTGAAACGAACGAAAATCGCCTTAGGGAAGAATTTAAAAGCCACAAGAAGCTCCTGAAGTCGGCAATTACCCGGAGCAAAAAATCATGTTTTGAGAAGCTCTGTGAGGAAGCATACATTGACTCTTGGGGTACTGCTTACAAAATCTGTATATCGAGATTTTAAAACAAGAAGCAGCAACCTAAAGATGCCTCTTTTATGGGAAAAGTCGTCGAAACATTATTCCCGAAGCACGACCGGATTTCCTAGCGCCTGGATTTAATGGCATACCGAGCAGAGCTATGAAGGAAGCTGTAAACTCAAAACCTCGAGTACCTAAAATGTACAACGTTTGTAAGAAGAAAGAGGTATTCCCCGACTCTTGGAATGTACAGCATTTGGTTCTGCTCCCAAAACCAAAGAAACCACCTGAAGAACCTTCACCTTTGTGTATGCTCGACAGAATGAGTAAAGTATGCAATCCAAAAAGCTGACAGTTTATCAGAGAGACACTAAGGCTTTATGAAAAAGAGATCCACTATTGACACATTACGAGAAGTCGTCGATACTGCAAAATGTGCAGTAAGTGGCTAAATATGAAAAGGTGGCACAAAAAAGTACTGCGCGCTGATTACCCTGGATGTCAGGAATGCGTTAAACACGACAAAATGGGCAGACATAATCAAAGCCCTGGATGAAATACGGACCACTGCATATCTCATAAACATAATTACTAAATATTTTAAAAACAGAAGGCTGATTTTTGATACGGACGAAGGCACCAAGAGCTACTCTATTTCGAGTGGAGTACCCTAAGGCTCAGTGTTAGGCCTACTATTATGGAACCTTATGTATGACGGGGTGCTAAGAAGAGAGCAACCAACAGACGTGAAACTAGTAGCGTATGCGGATGATCTCATGGTGGTAGCAATGGTCTACGACAATGGCTCTCTTCTGTGAGTCTGAAACTGGCGGAGGACAAAACAGATGTTTCACTCATAAGCACTAGGAAGATAGAAGAACGAATAGAGCTCACCATAGGGGAGTACGAGAATACTTCACAGCCGCAACTGAAGTATCTGGGAGTAATGTTGGATTCCACATTAAAAATAAAAGAACATCTGGAGTATTCTACTGGTAAAGCAAACAAAATGTATAATGTCTTATCGATAATGATTACCAATAGAGGCTGTGTGCGTTCCAGCCGGCGATTCTTAATAGCGAAAGCAATGAGTTCCGTAATACTGTATGCGGCACTAGTATGGATACAAGCAATGGATATAAAAGCGTATGCAAAATAAATAATTGCGGTGCATAGGCTTTCTGCAATTCGGGTAATAAGTGCTTTCCGGACTATATCAACCGACGCTGCTGAAGTATTAGCCAGCATGCCGCCCATTGACATCCAGGAAGATGAACTCGAGCGTTTATATAAAACAGTATCGGTAAGGACAGAGGAGAGAAACAAGAGTACTAAAATGTGGCCGGAGCGGTGGAATTTCTCATCCAAAGGGCGCTGGACCCATCGACTTATACCGGACATCCAATCGTGGATAGACAGACGACATGGGGACTTAGATTTCTATCTGACCCAAATACTTAGTGGACATGGATGCTTTAGAAGCTACCTTTTCAGATTCCACAATGACATTAGTCTGAACTGTCCGACGTGTACAGAGCATATAGAAGACTCTGAACATGTATTATTTCATTGCCCTCGATTTTCGAATACAAGGGAACAGCTAAAACCCACACTCGGTGGTAGTTTTACGGTCGATAACTTGACGACACTCATGTGTCAGTCGACTGATAAATGGAAAGCTGTCAGCGAAGTGTCAGCGTTCATAATGACCAAACTGAGATCTTTTCAACAGACTAGGCGTCCGTCAGTCCGCGCAATAGAGGAGACTTAAATGTCTTGTCCCTCCCACGAAGTAATACCTAGCCGGTGGTTCCGTGGGAGAGTCCTGAGTTGGGAGTAGGTTAGGTTTAGCGGATTAAAGTTCCGCACTTCGGCTTTCGCTGCTATAAAAAACTATTAAAAAAATATATATATATATATATATATATATATATATGTATGCCATACATACCTAAATATATAAATTAATTTTGATAGCCTACCTTAAGCAGGACTATTTGAAAATATAAAATAAAAACAGAAACAAAATATACATACACCCAACTCTTTTTTACACGGATTTGAAGTTACACTGTAATCTAGTCTGGTTTCAAAGTCACTGTCTTGTAATTATGTTTGTTTTTACTATACTTAGCACCATTGCTGAAATGAACATACAGTAACTGTAACTGGAAAATCCCCTTATTCGAAAACATTTCCATACACATTTTGTTCGCAAGATATTTACATTGCTGAAATGGATATCTCCAACGATGATACCGACTTTAGTCCAGTTCGTCGTAAACAATTGCTATTGTTATTATTACATTTTACTTCTTCTTAATTTTCGTAGACACCGCTTACGCGTTTATAGCGCGATGATACCGACTTTAGTCCAGTTCGTCGTAAACAATTGCTATTGTTATTATTACATTTTACTTCTTCTTAATTGGCGTAGACACCGCTTACGCGTTTATAGCCGAGTTAGCAACAGAGCGCCAATTGGATATTCCAAGCGTAGCCAGGTCCTTCTCCACTTGGTCCTTCCAACAGAGTGGAGGTCTTCCTCGTCCTCTGCTTCCCCTGGCGTTTGCAGCGTCGAATACTTTCAGAGCTGAAGTGTTTTCGTCCATCCGGACAACATGACCTAGCCAGCGTAGCTGCTGTCTTTTAATTAGCTGAACTATGTCAATGTCGTCATATACATATCTCATACAGCTCATCGTTCCATCGAATGCGATATTCGCCGTGGCCAACGCGCAAAGGACCGTAAATCTTTCGAAGAACTTTTCTCTCGAAAACTCGCAACGTCGACTCATCCGTTGTTGACATCGTCCAAGACTCTGCACCATATAGCAGGACGGGAATTATGAGTGACTTATAGAGTTTGGTTTTTGTTCGTCGAGAGAGGACTTTACCTCTCACTTGCCTACTCAGTCCAAAGTAGCACCTGTTGGCAAGAGTTATCCTGCGCTGGATTTCCAGGCTGACATTGTTGGTGGTGTTTACACTGGTTTATTTTACACGGATTTGAAGTTACACGGTTGAAAAAAAAAATTTGTTGTAAGAAATTTGTAATCTATCTAATATGGTTTCAAAAACACTGTCTTGTAATTATGTTTGTTTTTATAATTATGTAGCTATGTAAATATTTTTTCCTTATTTCTATTTTAATTTTTCTGTTCTTAATTCTGGATTAACAGATTTCTTTTGTTGTTTGCTTAATCTACCTATTTTTCACCTGTATGAATTATGTATTTTAAGTTTTAATGCTGAATAAAATGCCATATAAACATACAATTTGTATGCACATCTCAAATTTTATAGTTTTCAACATTTTTTACACGGTTTTTCGAAGTAAATATAGTACTTTATTTCATCTTACACGTACACGACATAAAACGTATCCCCCATTTTACTATAGGAAACGCCTCTTTTCTGAGGAACGTATCTACCGTGTAAAGAAAGAGTTGGGTGTACATATGTGACCTGGTCTACGAAAAGGGGGCTTAGGTGTCAAAAAAAAAGGAGAACAATTAATGAGATAACGAGAAACTGCCAATTATTTTTAACAGCTGCAAACATATTTCCTTTTTTTCTAAAAATATATACATACATACATAAATGCATAATAGCCTTGACAGACGGCAGCGTTAATCCGGATTAACTGCGCACTTAATCAGATCCAAATTTGTAGGTGACAGACGGCAGGTATGCGAGTTTGAAACTCTCATAAACAGCTCATTGTCCTTTTTATAATATTTTCAATGAAAATTGATAGAAGATAAACATTACGGTTGTTAGCCGACCAATTTTTACCAAACCATTTTTTATTACAAAAACATATCAACACATTATTTTTAAAACTGCATCATAACATAGAAGTTTTATTGATATTATATTGAGAATTTGATAAACAGCTGTCAGGGTTGCTTGTATTTCATTCACAATAGATGAAAATTTGCCATTTTTAACAATGTTGCCAACGAAAATCTCACAAACTCCCTAAAATTTTGAGAGTTATTTTTGGATTCAGCAACGGAGTTAGCTGTGGTAACTCCTGAATTAATCCCAAAAAATGCAATTAATCTGGTTTAACGCTGCCGTCTGTCAATGCTATAAGGAACATACCTCCACATCACTTACCTCAACATCACTTATTTCGTATTTGCGCTCTTTTCGCAGTGCGAACATACATACATATGTATATATGAACATTTATATATAAGGACAACGATATATCGGGTGATTTTTTAAGAGCTTGATAACTTTTTAAAAAAAAAAAACGCATAAAATTTGCAAAATCTCATCGGTTCTTTATTTGAAACGTTAGATTGGTTCATGACATTTACTTTTTGAAGATAATTTCATTTAAATGTTGACCGCGGCTGCGTCTTAGGTGGTCCATTCGGAAAGTCCAATTTTGGGCAACTTTTTCGAGCATTTCGGCCAGAATAGCCCGAATTTCTTCGGAAATGTTGTCTTCCAAAGCTGGAATAGTTGCTGGCTTATTTCTGTAGACTTTAGACTTGACGTAGCCCCACAAAAAATAGTCTAAAGGCGTTAAATCGCATGATCTTGGTGGCCAACTGCCCATGCATCCCGAAAAATGCACTGTTTGGTGTGGTTTGTACGCTGGTGGAATCATTGGACCGTATTTTTTCAAAGATGCTGTTGGACGCAACGTTACGGTGAATGGCGATCGCTATCGTTCGATGCTAACAAACTTTTTGTTGCCAAAAATGGAAGGACTGAACTTGGTTGACATGTGGTTTCAACAAGATGGCGCTACATGCCACACAGCTCGCGATTCTATGGCCATTTTGAGGGAAAACTTCGGAGAACAATTCATCTCAAGAAATGGACCCGTAAGTTGGCCACCAAGATCATGCGATTTAACGCCTTTAGACTATTTTTTGTGGGGCTACGTCAAGTCTAAAGTCTACAGAAATAAGCCAGCAACTATTCCAGCTTTGGAAGACAACATTTCCGAAGAAATTCGGGCTATTCCGGCCGAAATGCTCGAAAAAGTTGCCCAAAATTGGACTTTCGAATGGACCACCTAAGACGCAGCCGCGGTCAACATTTAAATGAAATTATCTTCAAAAAGTAAATGTCATGAACCAATCTAACGTTTCAAATAAAGAACCGATGAGATTTTGCAAATTTTATGCGTTTTTTAAAAAGTTATCAAGCTCTTAAAAAATCACCCGATATAATCCGCCTATATCGTACCCTACACTGAGTACTGGCAAATTATTAAAAAAAACAAAAATTAATTAATCCTAAAATTCAAAGTAATTTTAAAATTCACTTACGATACGGCGGTAAAATGAAATCAAATTTTCGTAATTTTAATTAAAAGCAATAATCAAATCGCGGGTAAACTGTGAACGCACGTATTCAAATATTCATTGCATAAAAAAAGCGCATTGGTCTCTTCAATGAGTTCTCAATTGCACAAAACACAAGTATATACGTATGTACAGACAAGTCCACGTATTAGGGTGGATCTAAATAGGATGTAAAGGGTCAATATATTAAAAGTGCGGATATTTTCAAACTTAGAACTAAAATAAAATAAATATAAATAATATTATTTTGCAAATAAATAGAAACGGTAATAATAACACGAAATTACGTACTCGTTTTTTACCAACTTAAACTGAAAATAAATACTGTTTTACCTAAAAAAGTTCCAAGCAATATTCTATTGCCTTATTCAAATCATTTACACTGAGAAAAGATTTAATTATTTTTACACACATCTATCTTCTATCTATATAAATAAAAATGAATTGTTGTTCGTTGGTCTGATTAAAACTCGAGAACGGCTGGACCGATTGAACTGATTTTGGTTTTAAAATGTTTGTCGTAGTCCAGGGTAGGCCTAAACGGTGAGCAAAAAAACAAAAACAATAATAAAAACAATAAATAAACTCACATCTATATATATAAAAGAAAGTTGTTGTTAGTTACACCATTTATAACTGAAGAACGGCTAAACCGATTTGGCTGAAAATTGGAGGGGAGGTAGCTTAGAACCAGGGTAAGGACAAGGATACCTTCTATCTCTTTATGGCAAAATTTAATACAACTCATAAATACAAAAATTATATTTTAAATCATAAGCATGTTTTCAAAATTCATGTTTGTAGGAATTATTTGAATATATGCGTACAATTTTAAACAGAATCTTCTTAAAAAAAAATAAAATAAAAAAAAAAATAATAATAATAATAATACAATTGCTAAATATTTGGAATAGAAGAAAAGAACTGCAACCAACTACGCAGTGAAATAGAGTATAAATGGCTCAGTAATCAGTCGTTGAGTATGTATTACACCACGTGCCTCCCAAAAGACTGATGTCATAACTTTTCCAGTCGCCTTTTTCGTTTCCACGCCTGATAGCACAGCCAGTGAAAAGCGCTACTGCCTTCCTTCCTTTTCCTTCCTCATCGGCAAAATGTGTGCACAGTGAAAAAAGGGGTAAAAACCCAGAAATCAGCCATCTTTGTTTGTTTACATTTGAACAATGTTGCCATTGCCCAATACGCATATACATATAGTTTTGTACACATCTATGTTTTCAATTACTATTTTTTACAATATAAAATATCAAAACTGAAAACAAACTATTAAAAATAGTTTACATATTTATAAATAATAGCATTCGACTTATGAAAATTTCAAACATATTGAACAGATGGAATTATAAAAGTTGATAATTACTACAGTGAATCGATATTGGCAACCCTGCGTTGTGAGAGAGCAATCAGCTGACACGTTTCCACGGCAAAAATCCAAATGTCGTGAATTCTCACGTCATCCCACGTCAAAGAGAGAAGGGAGTAGCGTTTTTCACTGTGCAGTTACATTGCGCGCCCATAAGATAGGTTGTGCCAGCTGACACGAGCCACGATCCTACGTTTTTCACTGGCTGTGCTATGAGGAGTCCACTAGAATGACTGTCGATTGAGCTCCAGTGGGAAATGATGGAGCTATGTTTCTATCACTGACGAAAAATTTCGGTTCCATTACGATTAAAGAACACTCAAATACTTCTCAGAATCAGTTATTCGTTGTTTTTGTTGGATTACGAACTTGCGAGGCACCCACTTTGCACAGTGCTTTCGCCACTTTAAGCTTAGCAAATATCTTTTCATCGGTTGATTACCCTGAGCCCAAATTCAACAGCATTTTCCCCAAAAAAAGCAGTGCTTTATTAACACACGAAATGCTTTATAATCCATTTTTTGTAAACTAACACAAGTAGCTTTACGAAAATGCTATATCTCATTAACTAATAGTTATAATCCAACTAATAGAAATCATATAGATGGTAGTAGTAGTATTATCTATGTATCAGCCACAGTGAAGCGTGGACGGGTCCTCTAGTTTATAATAAAATTGAAATGATGATTGACGACAAAAATTAAAACACACCTGCAGGAGCTACATGCTCAAAACAGGTTGCTCAATATACTGCAGTAGATTTTCCGGCTCACCGATTAAAGATAATTCTAAATCGTTATTAGAAATAAAAAGCCAAAATCTTAACAATTTTTGGACACGGGTCAAAGCGGCACATGACGCCATAGTAGATTCTGAGGATTTAGATCTGCCACATAATTTTAAATCATCGCCTTACGATATTTACGAAAACTGCTTAAACCAATATTGCACCTACTCCACATCCGAGAGTAGAGCTGCCACAAATAGACACACAAAAGGCAAGTTGAGGCATCCACCTCGAGGTGCTCGCATATGACACAGAAATATTTTATGGAGGTTATGAAGAATGGCCGGTCTTCTGGGACATGTTTACAGCCGTTTACATCAACCATCCGCAACTTTCAAAAGCACAAAAGTTGTATCGCTTCCGATACAAAACTAAAGGTCAAGCAGGCATAATAGTAAAACAGTTCGATCTTTATGACGAAAATTTCAATGTGGCTTGGGATGCTCTAAAAGCGAGATACGAAAACGAAAGAGTACTGGTCGATAATCAAGTAACGACACTAATGAACTTACCAAAAATTAAGAAAGAAAAAACAAGTGTAGAATTCATCAAACCAGAATTCACTGTTTCAAATTGATTTATTTATTTGGTAGGTGCAAAACTGGAACAACGTAGTTTTTTCCATTTCATCTCCTTCAAAGTAATCCCCTCCAGCTGCAATACACTTATGCCAACGAATTTTCCAATCATCATAGCACTCCGTCTGGATTGCATCCAATACAGTACGTAAAGGTGCTAATAAACTAATATGTGCAAAAAAAATACCCAAAAATAATTGTGTTGAGGCAATTGTTTACAGAAGTGAGATTCTCGAAAAGTTATTAAATTCAGTTTCCGGAGAAGCCTGCAATTCGCGTAGCGATTCACGCTTAATGGTTTTAATTGACTCAAAATGGTTTCTCCGGAGCTTTGGGCGGTCGGAAGGAATTCGGAGTGCACCACCACTTGATAATCGAAGAAAACTATCAGCATAACCTTGAATTTCGGCTTACCTTTGCCACGATATTCGGCCGACCGGTAAGCATTGTTTTGCAGAGGTTAACCCGACGATGTTTTTCGAAAAACTTGAGTGATTTAGAAACAATCGTGGCCGTCCTGAACGTGGTACGTCGTCAACGCGTTCACACACCCTCTTGGAATAATTTGTACCAATCAAAAACACTTGCTCACGACCAAAAATTATCAGCGAAGAGTTTTTCCAACATTTTGAACATTTCGACACCAGAAATTTGATGCCGCACACGAAATGGAACTTCTTTGTTGAATAATTTCACTTATCGAAAAAATCGCCGTATGCACTTTATGTACTTCCACAAAGTAAGCAGGACTTAAAAAAAACAGACCAAATGGTTTTTTCGGCAAAATCAATTTATTTTATTCAAAATAGTCTCCTTCTGCTTCAAAGCTTCCGCCAGTATACCGGTGCAAGCCGGATGTTGGATTCTGAGAAATTTTCGGTCGTCAGTCAATTTGTGCGAAACAAACCGTGCACACACCTTTCGTAAGCCCAAATGATCGGTCAACATGCCGTAAATCGATGTTTCGGAGATGTTCAATTCCATTTCCATGAATTTCAACGCACAGACGCTAACTTTGATCAAGAAAAAATGTAGAAGCATCATCATCATAGCAACTTTTAATATTACGAAAATGATCACGAAATAAATTTTCATACAATTGCATCAAAAAAACACTTCCCTTAATTGAGATAACAATTAAGCCTGATAAATTAATTGCTTTAGTTCTTCCCTTAATTAAAAATCAAATATTTATCATGAAATCTTAACCTATTTGCCAACAGAGTTGAACGAAAATGCCACTATGGCATGAAAATTAGCTGATTTTAGACATAAACAATTCGATAATAATAATAGGCCAAAATATATTAAAACCTCTTAAAGATATAATTGATAAGAGTAAAGAAGTAGTTATTATTAACCAAAGAGTATTAAAATTTGTTCCCACAATACACGAAATTACTAAAGCCAACCAGCCTAGGAAAAAAGAAAACATGTAATGGATAACCTGTTTCTTCTTCTTTACTGGCGTAGACACCGCTTACGCGATTATAGCCGAGTTAACAACAGCGCGCCAGTCGTTTCTTCTTTTCGCTACGCTACTCCAATTGGATATTCCAAGCGAAGCCAGGTCCTTCTCCACCTGGTCCTTCCAACAAATTCGAGGTCTTCCTCTTCCTCTGCTTCCCCCGGCGGGTACAGCGTCGAATACTTTCAGAGCTGGAGTGTTTTCATCTATTCGGACGACATGACCTAGCCAGCGTAGCCGCTGTCTTCCGAACTATGTCAATGTCGTCGTATATCTCATATAGCTCGTCGTTCCATTGAAGGCGATATTAGCCGTGGCCAACGCGCAAAGGACCATAAAACTTTCGCAGAACCTTTCTCTCGAAAACTCGCAACGTCGACTCATAAGTGGTTGTCATCATCCAAGTCCAGTTCGAAGTAGCACCTGTTGGCAAGAGTTAACCTGCGTTGGATTTCCCGACTGACATTGTTGGTGGTGTTTATGCTGGTTCCAAGATAGGCGAAATTATCTACGACTTCAAAGTTATGACTGTCAACAGTGAAGTGAGAGCCAAGTCGCGAGTGCGACGACTAATTGTTTGATGACAGGAGATACCTCGTCTTGCCCTCGTTAACCGCCAGATCCATTTGGTTAGCTTCCTTGTCCAGTCTGAAGGAAACAGAACTAACGGCGCTGGTGTTGAGGCCGATGATATCAATATAATAAATACGCCAGCAGCTGTACACTCTTATAAAAGATTGTACCTGCTCGATTAAGTTCTGCAGTTCGAATTATTTTCTTCAGCAGCAGCAGTTGAAGAAGTTGCACGGTAGGGAGTCGCCTTGTCTGAAACCTCGTTTGGTATCAAACGGCTCGGAGAGGTCCTTCCCGATCCTTACTGAGCTTTTGGAGTTGCTCAACGTCATCGCGGCATAAAAGCAGCTCCTCTTCGTGCTGTCAAAGGCAGCTTTGAAGTCGACGAAGAGGTGGTGTGTGTCAATTCTCCTTTCACGTGTCTTTTCCAAGGTTTGGCGCATGGTGAATATATGGTCGGTTGTTGATTTTCCAGGTCTAAAGCCACACTGATAAGGTCCAATCAGTTTGTTGACGGTGGGCTTGTGTAGAAGTTCACGCAAATGAGGAAAGTTCTCCATTCACTTGGGAGTGGCCGGAAACGATTATTTTACATGTGGCTCAAGCAGCTCACGACTTCCGGTCCTTGACCAAATATCCTCTGGGTAGCCTAATGGCATAGGTTTGAAGGCGAGCTAAAGTGAGAAGCCGAAACATTCCCTCCACAGGGTTGTGCGCTGGGTTTGGGACCCGCCACGTAAAAAACAGTACCAATGAAAACTAATCGACAGATTCGGATGAGAGACCGCCTTTTAGATGACGGATAACCAGTTGAGTGACTTAAATATCGAGAAGTTAGCTGCACTTTTCTGCGATTTTCAAGATAAAATATTGATGGAGGGTGAAATATTGAGAAATACCAATTGTGTAGAGCACGAAATTAAAACCGTGTCTGAAAAACCGGTTTACTGTAAAATGTGCAGATAACCCCCTGTACGTGAGAAGAAAATTTATGGACAGACGGAATAGTACGTCAAGGCTTCATTAGGAAAATATGTCACCTGATAATGTACTTTATGGATAGTGCCAAAAAAAAAGGATAGTTCAGGGATGGAAAAGTGAAGAATAGTAATACATTACCGAAAGTTAAATCAAATAACAGTAGAAAACAAATTTCCTATTCCTAATATTGAAAGAATATTAGACAAATTGGGTCGAGCTCACCACGATAGATTTTGCAAAGAGTTTTCACCAAGTCCTCCTATTTTGGAAGTTTTTCAAGAATTGTAACGGTTGGTTGAATAATTTTTTTTAAATCAACTCAGTCCATTTCCTTTCCAGACAAACCCTGTACTCACCCAAATAGGAGTGAAACCCAATTCGGCAAAAGTTGATTGCATTTTAAAGCAAAATTTGAACCATATTAATCTTTCCTTAGTGTTACGGAATATTATAGAAAGTTTATTCCGACTACTCAAAGGTGGCTTATCTAACAATAAAGTTTTTAAAAAAGGATGCTACAGTAAAACCTAATAATCCCAATTTCATAACAGCTTTGGAAAAACTTAAAACAATAATAACTGATGCTTCCGTACTCAAGCACCCCGACTTAAAAAAAACATTTTCAGCTGATAACAGACGCTAGCAACTATGTCCTGAGTACAGTCTTGTAGCAAGGCAATCATCCAGTAAAACCTTAAATAACCATGAAAAAAAATTATTCTTAAAATCATTCCAAAGAAGGAGACACTCATAATCATATTGCCTTTCTTAACACAGTTGTTAACCGTTTTAAAACGAAAATAATTCTTACAGATGATAAAACCAAAGACTTTGAATATAAACATAACAAAAAGAAAATATATATTAATACCACTGACTTGGAAACAAATTTCGAACATTTATTAAACAAACATACAGGTACTGAAATTAGACGAGGATAAATACAATATTTTACAACAAAAAATACTACACTTATTCGAAATATACGGAAAGGTGAAAGTTGTAAAATTTTTGTACAATGCAAAGGAAGTAGAAAATGAAGACGAAGTTTACAGAAAAATCCAAAGAAACCATATGAATGAAACGGGACATGTATTCATAAATGAAAATTATGAAAGCTTAAAACGGCTGATATATTATAAACTAAAAGAATGCATACAAAAGTTTATAAATAATGGCTACATTTGTAGTAGATGTAAATACGATCGCAACCGTATTAAATAAAAGTTTAAATTTACAGATATTCCGAATGACACAGAACAAATAATACAATGCATGTGTATACAAATTCCAAATCCCAAATAAGAAATTTTTGGTAAAATTATAACTGATAACGAGTTCAAGAGCGTTAATATAAAAAAAAATCTTAAAACTGAAAACAAAAATTTATATTTCGTTAAGCCAAAAAACCGCACAAGCAATAATGATATTGAAGGAATTAACCCCTCGACGTATCAATTAGCGCAACGAAACCCGCTTCCAACTGTTCGCACACAACTTGCACTAAACAAACCAGTTTTGATGCTTATAAACAGTCGCACGTTTGTTTTACAAATTTACAAAAAATAAAAAATAGTTAAACATAAAATATAAAATGAGTAAGGCTGTAGATTTTTTAAATAATAGCTATCATTCTGTTACAAGATATAAACCAATCGATGTTGAATATGGGAATTGTAAAATATTTATGAAAATATTTTAAAATTTAAATCAAATTATCTTTAAAAAAGAATTAAAAGGAGAGAAATATTTATGGACAATAGGAAATATGGATAAATTAAAAACTATGAATCTTTACGGCATAAACACGAACGTAAGTTTAGATTTAATAATTTACAAAATATACATAGTTCAAAGATAAAAAGGCAATTGAAATTTGAAGGAAAACATCAAAATCTTGTTTAAATTTATTTAATATTAATATTAAACTCAGGAGTTTTAAATTTAAGGGATGGGGAAATTATGCATGTAAACATGTATACAAAAATTATTTTATGAACAATGTATATGTACATACATAGGTTATTTTTAGGAAATTTCTTTATAAAAAACTAACATATG
Organism: Bactrocera tryoni; assembly: GCF_016617805.1. Taxonomy (NCBI): domain Eukaryota; kingdom Metazoa; phylum Arthropoda; class Insecta; order Diptera; family Tephritidae; genus Bactrocera; species Bactrocera tryoni. The sequence continues at coordinate 230,502 of NW_024396573.1, forward strand.
AAGACAGGCGGATTAATACATACACATAGATCCATAAAAAAGAAAAGCTTTGCAGTAATTCGTTTGTTTTCTATAAGGCTTCACGGTGTGCCGATTCGTGGGATCTTAAAATAATTAGACAACAACGGACAATCTTTCAACACAATGGAGTGTAAATTTGATCATTCTATCTTTAGCGAATGCAAACAAACTGGATGCCCATGCAAGGATATGCCACATAAAGTTGTCCGTGGTAAAAGCATTTATCAATTTATTCAATTGTCCCATCTGTAAGACTCATAGGAATTCGTGGCAGCAATACATTTTCACCTCGGAACGCGCTATTCAAAATGAAGGGTTGGATAATGTATTTCATACATTTTTTCATGACAAATTACAAAGTAAACGGAGATTCAACCTTCAGTTGTAAATAATGCGGTGGCTTAAGGATTTTTTTGCTCAAAATAAAAGTCACTTTTAGATCAAAATGTCGTGTTGTAATTAAAGAAAGAATTTAGTTCAGGTTTAATTTAATAAATAATCATTACTTATGGTTTTAATTTTTTTATTAAAAAATAATCATTATTTATGACTTTATTTTTATTTTTTTTTGCTCTAAACTAATAATTATTTATGGTTTATTATAGAATTCATCATTACCGGTAATAATTGTAAAATTCAATGCATAATCAATATTGCGTGATTGAAATAAAACTTATAATGACTACGGGTCCCTGTTTTAAACAAGCGTTGATTTCATCAGCGTACGTTGAACGTGGAATAACGGAAATTGTGTCTGAAATCACCTGAAAGGAGTAACAGAGAGCCGTCAAATAATTTGTCGTTGTTTTTTTATATCATTCAATGCCCTATACAATGCCTCGAACGAATGTTTTTGCCATAGTGCATTCATGCCAAATGATCTTTAATGACAGCTAAATTCTGTATCTCAGTAGTTGAACCTAGTGCATCAAAAACAAAAAGAACTGACAGCATAATGGGGTCGTAAATTGTTTTTTGTTCATCATTAAGTAGTGGAAAATTGTGAAACAGTCCAATTCGACAATGTGATACTGCAGTTTACGATTTACATACATACTATGTACACACATACATATATCTGTGTTGTTTATACACTTCGATTTTGTGACTCCACTTGAACTAGAATTGTATAGTATGTATGTACATATTTCGCAAAAAAATTATTAATGTGTACAAAAAAAATTGGTCTGAAAATTGGTTAAAAGTATGAAAAATAGATGTTGGCCGATTCTTAGACTTACACTTACCGCCATGCACAACTTACCATTCAAAACTTTCAAGTATTGCGCATATTTGGCAACACTTAAAATCGGTACCTTTTGGGGTATTGAATTTTATTTTATTCGAAATAAGTTAGTATCTTGTTCCCCTGCGAATGGTAGGCACCTTGTCGTGGTGCAGGGGCTTAAACCGCAGCACAGCACAGCATCTCTCAGCCATCGAAGATGATGCGGCAGAGCATCGCCCCCGGTGGCTGACGGAGGCTGCATGTGCACAGTGACCAAGAGCTACCACCTCCTAATCCAGGGTGTTATGCGACCCGTGCCTATTGGATGATTTGCAGCCAGGAGGTAAATTCGGCTGTATTCACACGGAGCCTTCCCAACACCGGGCCGCCTTGGGAAGTAACGGTGGCCTTACTGCGTCAAGGGGCTCTGGCGCAGCGGACTTTTAGACTCCCCTTCTTTAAGACTAGACCGGGAGGCTTACAACACGAGCCGAACGGTCGTAAGAACAAGATGGATCAACAACAACAACCACAAAAACAACAACAACAACGGCAACGACCAAAGCAACGACAATCAAAATGGCGGACACGGACAGCAGCAGCAATAGTACCGCAAGCAAGAGTGGCCCAGGGGCTAAGCGAAAGTTTAGCTTCCTGGACGCCCTGTCGCCGGAAGAGCGTGCACTCTTTGAAGAGCACGCGCGCGACGACGACGACGATGTGCCCTCTTGCAGCGGCACTCAGCGCAGCGCGTCAACAGCAATTCGCGCAAACGCTACCCCCACAACCTCCTCGAGCAGGATCGACTGCGGAGAGGAGGGTGGTTTCACGAAAGTGGAATCAAGGGGTGAACGTAAAAGAAGACGGCAACGAGGGAACATTCCTTGTACCCCGGAGCCAGGACGGCCAGGAGGTCATGACGACCCACGTAGAGCGGGAATGAGTGGAGCCACTCTTAAGTGGTACCTAAGATTCCTTGAGGACGGTATGACCCCGGTGTCAGCCGAAAGGCGGGCTCTGGGTAGGAGCAGTGGGAAAGACCCCTCTCCTAACAATGCAAGACGCACAGGTACCAACGGTGGATCGGCCGCGACAAAACGCAGGAACCGAAGGCGTCGTCGTGCTAAAGCAGCCTCGTTGGAGGAACGGAGCGCAGCAGGGCCGGCGACCCAAGAGGCACCTAGTCGATCAGAGAAAAGGAAGGGTGGCCAAAAAACGCCTCAGGTGCCACCAAAGCCCAAGAGAATATGGGAAGATAAACCACAGGAGGCCAGTGGTAAGCGCTCCAACCCCAACCAGCAGCCAATAAGTACCGCGAGCCGTAAATACTCAGAGGCTGTAAGTAGCATTCGAATGGCAGTGGTGCCCCGTAATTACCCGGCGGAGGCCCTAGGGCCTGAGCAACTTACAGCCCTCCAGGACTGCCTGGTAAAGGCCCTGTCTATCGGCTACAGGTTCACTGGCGCCTTTAACGGCATTTTCTTCAAGGGCGGCATACTGCTGATCGACTGCCAGGAAGAGAAGTCGGCCACCTGGCTGAAGGAGATCACGCCAAGGCTAGTGGGTTGGAAGGGCCCGGCCCTGTGTGTAAGGAGAGGTGAAGAAATACCGCAACTACACAGCATGGTGGCGTTCTTTCCGAGAAGTGCAGATGATAGCTACGACTTCGCGATCAATCTGGTGAGAAACCAGAACGAAGGTTTAAGTACCTCGGCGTGGAAAGTTGTAGCAAGCAGTGTTGTGGGTTCCGGGTGGAACCTCAGCATCACGATGGACGACGAGTCCTACAAGTATATAAGGCTGAAGGGATTCAGACTGAATTTCCGCTTCGGCAAGATTGTGGTGCGGCCATGGAGGCCCAAGGCTGCGTTCACGAGCCAAGAAGCTAAGACGGGGATGAACGTAGCACCAGCTTCACCCGTAACTCGCCCAGCGGCGCATGAGGCGACTGCAGCTGTGGTTTCGGGTAAGGATAACGAATCCCCCAGCGAACCCATCTCGGCTGGGCAGGCTGCGACCACCGCCGCGGATGCAGACGAGAGCAACGGGCGAGAAGACACGATGCCATCCACCCAGGAGCTTCTGGAAGGGCTGGAGATGCAGGTCGATGAAGGGGACGAAGACGGGGACCTGTCTCTCATGGAACCGATTCTGTAGGCTCCAGCACCGGCATAGAAGTGGCCCAGGTGAACCTACATCACGCATCGGCAGCCTCGGCAGTCATCGTGAAGAGGTTCATCTCGGATAACCTGGGCATCCTTCTAATCCAGGAACCCTGGGTGTTCAAAGGAGAGATAAGAGGCCTCAACATGAGAAGGAGCAAGGTAATCTGGGATCTCTCTAGCGAGAGACCCTGATCTTGTGTAGTCGTTAGAGCCGATATAGACTTTTCTGTATTTCAGAGTTTCTAACGCAAGACCTGGTGGCGGTGCAGGTGAAGGACAAGGAAGGATCGGACTTCGTCCTTGCATCCGCATACTTTCCGGGAGAGACAGCCACAGCCATTGTGGACGCCTATCATTGTGCCTGTCCATTGAAAGCGACCACCAGCAAACAAGGCTGCCCCTGGTGGTCCAGTAAACTCTCAGCCCTCACACTCAAGGTGCGTAGGCTGTTCAACAAAGCCAAGCGCACAGGCAGCTGGGAGGACTACAAATGGCACCTAACAGCCTACAACAAGGAGATTAGGCTTGCCAAGTCAAACAGTTTCAGGAAATTCTGTGATAGCGTCTCCTCGACCCCGGAGGCAGCTCGACTGCACAAGGCGTTGTCGAAGGGTAAGACGGACACAGTATTATCCCTAAAGAGACAGGACGGGACATATACGACAAGCACCCTAGACTCAACGCTGAAATGGAGCAGGCATTTGGACTTAACGCTGTCCAAAGCAACAAGAGCACTTATGATTTGCAGACGCCTAGCCGGCAGATCATGGGGATGCAAGCCAAACATCATGAGATGGCTGTATACCATGATAGTAAGGCCCATCGTCACCTATGGAGCGGTTGTCTGGGTCACCAAAGCAGCACAGTCCTCTGTGATTCAGAGACTATCAAAGCTGCAAAGACTTGCATGTGTCTGTGCTTCGGGGGCAATGCGAACATGCCCCACAGTGGCACTGGAAGTCTTATTAGAGCTCACACCGCTGCATAAGGTGATCAAGCTAGCAGCAAAGCACACCATGCTGCTAATGTCAGCAGAAGGCTGCGGGAGAGGGAAGATAATGTCCTCCAGACAGATGGACGCTCTAGCGGAGAGCACACCGCTGGCCCTCCTCCCAAGAGACGGCACAACAAGGAAAATAAACTTCAAAAAGCATTTCAAAGTAACTCTAGGCAGTAAGAAGGAGTGGAACGATTCCACGCTGGAAAGACTGCTGGAAGACAGTACCATTCAGTGGTACACAGATGGCTCGAAAACACCGGAAGGCATTGGGGCAGGTATTGCGGGTCCGCGAACCAAGCTATCCATACCTATGGGCTGCTTCCCAAGCATCTTCCAGGCTGAAGTTCTTGCCATAAGTCAGTGCGCTGAAATCAACCTCAGCCGCAACTATCGTAACCAGCGCATAGCTATTCTCAGCGATAGTCAAGCGGCACTAAAAGCGATCTCATCGTACGAGACCAAATCGCTTTTAGTAGAAGAATGCATAGGAAGGCTAAACCGCCTGTCCCTGTGCAACCGGGTGCACCTAATTTGGGTACCAGGGCATAAGGGAGTAGAAGGGAACGAGAAGGCTGACGAGCTGGCCCGCACGGCGGCAGCGTCCAAGATGTGGGGACCAGAGCCGTTCGTAGCAGCAGGACCCCACATTCTTAAGGAGCTGCTCCGCACGGAGGAGAGAGAGCGGCACTGGCGGCAGGCAGCAAGTATGCGCCACGCCAAGCTGCTCCTAGGAGGATATAACCTCTCCAGGTTTAAGGAATTAATTAACCTCCCCCGTGAGAAATTCCGAATCCTCGTCGCAGTCTACACAGGGCACTGCAAGCTCAGGAAGCACCTGTCCAACATGGGCATGGTCTCCTGTGCTAACTGCCGGTTCTGCGACCTGGAACAGGAAACACTAGCACACCTTATCCTAGATTGCACAGCAATCTGTGGAAAAAGGCTTAAGGCCCTGGATTCCATCTTTATCAGCAGGGATCACATCACCTCACTAGCGCCCGGCAAACTACTGGAATTTTTCAGACTGCTGGGGCTTTGGGAGGTCATGTGATACAGGAGAGGGCACAATAGACCCAAGGTCGCGGTGCAGAACCTCAATAATATTCTTATCTATCTTATCTTATCTTGTACCTTGTTATTTATCAAAATTTTTATTATAAATTAAAAACAAAACTGAAGGTGTATATAGACTAGACATTTGAAAGTTTGTGAGCTTTACAAAATAAACTGCCTGCGATGAAAAAATTATAGTTTTAAATTTAATTTGATTTCATATATACTATAATTGAAATTAATGTTTTCTCATATTTTTTTAATTTAAAGACAAAGTTTAGTGGCGTTATTACTTTAAAAACAATAAAATGGCCGCTTTATATACACAAAGAAAAGCTATTTTGTGCTTTACTCACTCACTCAAACGTAGTAAAATAAAAGACCATAATTATAATTAAATAATATACATTAATTTGATTGTGCTTACTAAAAACGTAAAACAAATCCCGAAAAAACGAGAAAGTCCGAAAAAATTCTAAGAAATGAGAGGAGTAAGTTGCGCGTGGCCGCTGGTGTATCCAATAAGCACACCAAATTTCTCCTAAGTCGGTCCAGTCTTTCGTTAAAGTATTGCAACAAACACCGTGGCACGAGAATTTTATGAGATATTATATAAGTATACGTAGAGCATAAGTTTTGTTATCCTTACATTTCTTAGTTTATTATTAAGATATTTCTTGCAATTTTAAATAGTGTGAGAAACTTTGGTAATAATCTGATATTCCACATTGTACTAAAGAATTAACTGTAAGTAATAAATAGTAATAAATTCACACAGTAAATGTGTTGATACGATCGCGTCTTGAAGTAGCCAGGGCGCGAATGGACAATATATTTGACTTGCAATCCATGGCAGAAACAAATTGTTTGCAGATTATTAGAAATATAACTTTATACGGTCATTTTTTCGCATCGAAGAAAAATATTTTTCGTGTCCAATCATGTTTCGAAAAGAATTGACATTAGAAGGGGGACAAATTGTGGTACGTATGCATAAAGATGAAAAATCATATGCAGATATAGGAAAATATATCGGCAGGAGTAAAGCAACGGTACAAAAGGTAATACAATATTTCAAAAAGAGGAAAAGCCGCCCTAAGAAGCTGATTGAAAAAAATAAACTACTTATAAGGAGAACAATAGAGGAAAATCCATTCATAAGGGCTCCGAATATATCTACTGCATTGGAAACATCTTTAAAAACCATTGTTTCAAAGGATACAGAGCGCAGATCAATAAAAAGAAATATATTAAGCCGTACAATCCTAGGAAAAATTCCTTTGTTAGGGAAGATAATAAACAGCTGGAGTTTGCTAAATCATATAAACTCAGAGGATTTGATGTCTGGGACAATATTTTTTTTTCCGACAAATCAAAATATAACATTTTTGGATATGATAAACGACTTATGATGTGGATTGCCTGGGGGAATTTATTTACAGCAGGACAACGATCCCAAACGTACCGCACAACGACTACGTTATAAACAACTTCACAGTGCCCAGATCGCAATGTCTTCGAAGTGGTAGGGTATCAAGATTTATATAAAATTGATTTAAATTGATCGAGTAGTTGTTGAGCTATGGGATTCCACCAAAAAGTGGGAGGTGCCACTGCCATCGACATACCGGTTCATGTGTAGCCCTCCCATTTCTGTAACTAACCTCTGTATGGGATTGGGCCATGATCTAATTTTATCCATTTATCCACTTAGTTGTAGTTTATAATATTTATTAAACGTAATAAGAGACAGTGCCCAGGCGACTATTCAAAAAAATATTTATCAATGATGCCCCTCTCTAATATGGTCTTTTATGTGATAGTTTGTAGCTTGGTTAAATCACTTCTCTGTGCTTAACCGTATTTTGTGACAATGTGTACAAAGTTTCATAAAGCTGTTTGTGATTATGTAATATTGTAGTCGCTATTTGGATTTGATATGATGCTTTGAATCTTGACATGCGTAGCAAATAAAAACAAAATGCTTTTAGATCAATAAAATATGAAACTAATTTCAACATGTTTGGTTACAATATAAAATATTCAAACTTAATTTGAAGTGAATACATTTTTATTAAAACTTAAAAATCTATACATTTTACAATTTAACATAAAATAAAGTATAACTTGATTCATTAAATTTAAGTTAGTTTTTACAAACCCTTACAGATATTTTTTTCCTAGACTTTATAAAATATTATAATATATTAATAATTGACGTTAAGCTACCTTTTGTAGATGATACTAAGCAATGATTAGATAGATGAATCGTTGCGGTTACTCGAAAGAATATACGGTGTTAAATGTATAACAAAAATATAAGAAACAATCATACTTCAATATTAAACTTCTGCAATTACGTTTTAAGTAAAAATCCTAGGTTGAAATGGGTATGATCGGGATGTTTTCGATGTTAAGGATTAAGAATATGTATATATTTGTCGCTGACTAATGGTTTTTGAGATATTTGCATTTAAAATTCATTTTATATCCACTAACGCTAGACTAATTATTCATACAATAACAAAGGCTTGCATGCAAACAAAAAGTACTTATTTTGCAAACGAAGAAACGACGGCACTCCGGTGTTGGACCGACTAGGGTTATTTTTTTGAAGCGTCGTCAACTCAAAAAGGAGCTCTTCGTGAAAAAACTGGTTTATTTTTGCGAAGGCCGCCAACGCTAAAATCAACAAAGCAGAAAAGAATTCTACGCGAAATTAGGTTTCTTTATTTTTATTTTTTGGTTCCTTCCCAAACTTTGTGGATAAGGTAACGCCGATATTTGTTAGAATGCAAACCCATTTTTGTGTGGAAAATAAAATAAAAGTTGAATATTGAATTAAAAGTTCTTTTGCACTATTGAATATAAAATAAGCGTGAATTGTTAATGGATATAAAAGTTAAAAAAACACGTACTTAAAATATTATGTTGCAAAATATCTCCCTTCCGACTTTTTGTCTTTTGAATTTCGCGTATACTTGTATAAAGTGCTACAGAGCTCGTATCTGGCAATACTATACATCTTTGAAAGGTCTTGACATAATCTACAAAACGACGCTATGCATGATTAGTTCGGATATTGCGTTCAATAGTTATAGACGTGTAAACATGGAGTTCACTAACGCCGAAATTCGCGCTATTTTAAAGTTTTCCTTCGTTAAAGGCAAAACCGCTAGAGGGGGATATTATGAAGTCGCCGTCTAGATGGAAACAAATTATCGAAAGAAACGGCGCATATTTGAACTATATCCGATCACTGTAACACTTTTTATAAAGTATTGAATAAAGAGCAAAAAAGCGGAAGGAAGATATTTGACAGCCTAATATCATCACCAATTTATTAGGTTATCAATAGGTTATGTCAAGACCTTTCAAAGATGTATAATATTGCCAGATACGAGCTCTGTAGCGCTTTATACATAACCGCGAAATTCAAAAGACAAAAAGGCGAAGATATTTTCCAACCTAACAGTTGAATTTTCGAACTTTAAATGCAAATATCACAAAAACCATATAGTATGTTAATCAGAACCACCTATATAACAGGTCAATTGAAAACTCCCCGGTTCGATACACAGATGGCGCTACTAGAATTAAATCCATATGTCTTTTAGTTAGCCCTAACAAAGTGAAGATACTTTTGTTATTGTGCAAAAACTAAATAAAAATTAATTTCGCTTGTTGGTAAAATATTACTTTGTGAAAGGAAAAAATAAAGTTCAAGCAAAGATTTAGCCTGATGACGAGTTTCCGAAGACTACCGCAGGAAAATCAACCATCAAGGATTGTATGCTAAGTAAGTGCTGAAATGAGCATCGAAGACGGTGAACGCAGTGACGCCCAAAAGGGGTTGTTGCTGACGAAAACATCAAAATAGTACACAAAATAATTTTGGATGTCGGTAAATTGAGATTGATTGAAATAGAAGGCACTCTAAATATATCAACTGAACGGATACATGATATCATTTATGAATGTTTCGGTATGAGAGGGCTCTGTGCAAAGTGGATGGAGTTGATAATATGGTGCAGTGTTTGGAGATGTTCGAGCGTAATAAACCCGAATTTTCGCGTCGATATGTGACAATGGATGAAACATCATTTCACTGAAGTACAATCTACAGTTATCCGAGTGCAATGCACACTAAGAACCCGCTCCAAAGAGTGAAAAATTTGGCTGGCAGGTTACGTCGTCTGTATTTTGGGATGCGATGAAAAATGAACGATCATTTGAGGAAAAGGAAAGTGGGGTTTCACCACGCCAATGCACCGGGTCACAAGTCAGTAAAATCGATGGCGAAAAACCATGAATTGGGCCTCGAATTACTTCCACATCCTCAAAAGAATGCTCGCTAGGAAGAAATTTCGTTGGATGAAGAGGTGATCGCCGAAAGGGAGGTCTATTTTGAAACTAACGACAAATCGTACTACCAAAATGATATCGAAAAGTTGAATTTTGCCAAAAAAAAATCTGTTTTACTATGGTTTGCCGGAGACTTCAATTGACCAGTTATGATCTTAGTCTAGAGAGCTTCCTCTATCCGTACATACCCATTTTAACCCCAAATGCGGGAGATGATGTTCTAAAATCTACCCAAAATATAGATATCAACTACAAAAAAAATGTATAGACATATATTAAATAAACAATAAAACTGTTTAAAGATACATACCATAGACACGTGGGGAGCTACGGCGTCTTGGCATCTGTAAACAAAAGCTTCAAACGCCTGGAGACAAAATTCGTGAACTTCATCGTCATCACACTGACTGTATCTTTCTAAATGTTTTATGGCTGTGTTCACATGGCTGCATAAACGAGGTCCAGATTGTCGACTATATTATAAAATATTATGTTACATGTATTTCAATAAATATATTATATACTACCAAATCGATGCTAAACATTGGATGTATGTTCGAACGGCACCAGAGTTTGAGTTGTTTTCCAAACCTTTCAAAAGACGAACTATCACATCATCATAGATGCTATCATCCGCCAATGCAAGAAGATGTGAAAGTGCGATAATTGAACGTTTTCTTACGGCCTGTCGAGGTGATTCTAGTTGAGGAATCAAAGCTTTTAAAATCTGATTGTGAAAAGGGATTAAAAATAATCCAAATCGCGAAAGCAAGTCGGTGAGTATATCCAGTGCTTCAAGTTTTACCGAAACGTCCTCCTAATCAGTTAAATAATTTTATACATTTAAAATAATTTTGATAGTTGAAAACCTAAAAATACTCGTTTATATATGTATATGTAATGGCAGAGACAAATTTTAGAATACGCTATGTCGAATTAGTCGAATACCTAACACCAAACTAATTTTAAAATGATTATTATAAAATCTATTTTCTAATATCTATGTGTTATGTAGTCTATTAATAACAGAGTTTAAAAATTAAAAATGTACATTTATTTTGTCAATACTTTTACATATACTACCAGATACCTTTCATCCGTTCATTTCTCCAGATAACTTGGAATGTTCTTTTAGAGCTTGCTCTGATAAATTTGTAAATAATATCGTTTTGTCTTGTTTGAGTTGCTCTTTTTCTTCAGTTTTGTTTTTTTTTCAATATCATATTAGGCTCCAAAAATATTTATTTTTTATATCAGGTGAATACGGGAAGTGATTAATGGTTAAAATGTGATTTTTTGTGTCAGTCATTTTGCGCGGAACACACCGTGCACACACCTTTCATAAGCCCAAATATTCAGTCAAAATGCGATAAATCGATGTTTAGGAGAGATTCAATTCCATTTCCATGAATTTCAATGATGATTTCGGCTGATTTTTGATAAATTCACGCATAGTTTCGATGGAATTTTCGGTGATCACGGATTTTGATTGGCCCACATGTTGATCGTCATTTATATCCTCACGCCCACTTTGAAAACGTTGAAACCACTCGTGCACTCTGCTACGGGATATGCAATCATCGCCATAAACTTGTTTCATCAATTGAAACGTTTCGGTAAAAGTTTTACCAATTTTAAAACAAAATTTAATCTTGGCTCTTTGTTCGAAGCATATTTCCGCACCGATAACACAAACATACCGACACTTAAAACGCAATAACTTCACTTCCAATCGATGAAATGTCTCACTGGACAATCGATAAAGATAGCAGATTCCAACGCACCAGTCGACATATAGATGGCGCCAGCAGTGGGCGCTGGATTCAAAAAGTCCTGTTTCTTTGGGAACGCCCCTTGAATAACAAAAAAACGTGCTTTTCTGTCCTGTCTTGTCTATTTCATTCGGTGTGGGTTGCGCCATAGCTTAGCATCAGCAACAAAGACGGGTTTGTCGCATTTGTGCGTTGGATGTATGAAAATGCATAAGAAGTTCGACAACAGCTCTTCAAACAAGTCAAAGCTCGAACATGCGTTTTCGTTCCGTCTTGTTCGATGTGGGTTGTCACATATGAAGCTATGGGCAGTTGTCGTATGAGACAAAAAAGAAAACTGTTTTGACTAACCCGATGTGGGTTAAGCCTAAAGGAATATAATACTACTCTCTCCAAGCAGTTCCTGCTTTGATGTTTCCATAGAAACCATCCCTGCAGTCACTTGCTTGGAGCGGAGCTACCTAGGAATATCAGAACATTATTTCAACACGTTGACGAAATTAAACAATACACCGACTAAAGGCACTGAACGCATCAGAAAACAGTAGCTCTAGTTACCGCCTGAACCAAGAGTAACCCTAGCGCAACTTCGTTCTAGGTACTGTAGCAGGTTATACTTCTACTTATCTAGAATAGACAATCCTTGGCCGTATATAAAAAAAAATTCGGCTCCGTTCCGGCTATTTAGACACGCCTAATCACTATTAGTGTAATTAAAAATTGATTTAAAATGCAAAAATACTTATGGAAGACTTGGAATAATATTATTAAAAAACTTGAAGTTTAACCGTTTCTATTAAAGGATTTAAAAATTATGGGATTCAGAACTTTAAGTTTATAAAAATAATCTAATACAAAGTAAATCAAAACAAATTCTATATATAATTATAGTTAGTTTTGACAAATTCTTATTTATCCATGCTTTGTAAATTTTTATTCAACCTGGTAAATTTTATTTGATTTCTTTGTTTCCTCATTGTCTGACTAGCTTTCGAAAATAAACGTTCGGATTAAACTTACATACATATGTATGTACTAACAATTGAAATATTTGAAAGACACTACTTTCAGCGGATTTCCTACTAGCCTTCCAACTGGAGTAAGAAAATATATGGATAACTCATCTGACATATCCAACAAATTGTTTCTGTTTATCTTCCAATGTTTTTCGACCAACGTATGATGAGTAGTCCAAATACTAAAGAAGATTTTAGCGTTATCAGAACTATCTGAAATGTTCATGTCCATCACTCGGCTTCTACAAATACTTATAATTTTTGTGATTTTTATAATAGCTATTGCTAACTAACTATCATATATACTACAATTGAGGGTAGCAAAATTTTTGTGTAGGCATTTGCCATGATGAAATAATCATTTGCAAAACGTCATCGACCAGGCAGATTCAAACTATAGAAACACATGTCAGAGCTTTTAAACCGTTTAGAAATTTAATGAGAATGACAATATTTTATGAGCAGATGGGAAAGAGTAGAAAATCTACTATTTTGTACAAACGAAACAAATACTTCTTATTTTATATGGTTCAAGACTTAAAACATTTATGAAGAATGTGAATTTACCAATTTGAGGGTTTTTTGCACGTACAGATACTAACAATTATCATTAAGAGGTTAACATCAACATTTTGTATTATATATTGTATATATTATATAATTTTTATTTTGAATCTCATTTTGCAATTGCAATTTACGCAACCAACCATAAAAAACACCAGACACTGAGATCATGTAACGGAAACATTATACATGTTGCCGCTCCAATTTTTTTGTAGTAATGACAACTGAGCTACCAAACCATCAAAATGAATTTATATTGAATATTGCTGAACGTGAGCAATAAAATCCAATAAAAACATTGATGTATCGGAAGTATCAGCCACCATACCATGCATCCCAATTAAACGATGTATCACATTAAAAAATTTCGACGGATATCGGCCATCACTACTATAGTCGGCAATCCTTCATACTGTTTCGATGTAAAAACTCCGCATTGAGAAGAATTAAACAGGGGGTCCCGCAGGGTAGTGGGGGACCTCAAGAGAATCAAGTGAATGGAATCAAACCATTGCAGATAAAGAGGTCGAGTTGCCGCAATAATCTAGAGTGACCCTTGCCCAGCAGCCTGCGTGTAGTAGGTTAAACTCCTATTTATCCAGAACCGATCCCGACATACCAAATATATGACGAGCATGCAACGAGACTCTAAACACCCAGCTAACCCTACACATCTTTCTATAGTCCGACTCGTCGAAACAGCAAGTTTACTGGGCCTAACGATGGATGTCCTCGATGACAACTTATCTGAACCACACAAACGTAACAGGATTAAATAACCCTTACAACAAAACAACTAGCTGGCGAAAGATCTGGCCCGCTTTGCTGCAACTTTTAGGATGATGGGACCAGAATCCTGCATTTCGGTGGGGTCTCATGCCTTTAAGGAGAGGCTCCGCGCGGAGGAGAGAGAGGGCAGGAAAGTAACCGCCATAGCCATCCCCCCGGTTCCGTCAACTAGTCGCACTCTATATCGGGCACAAGAAACACTTGTCCAACATGGGCCTGGCTTCTTGTATAAACTGAGCGACACCGATTGAAATAAAGATTACTTCAGTTGAAGTATAGAACTAAGCAGAGAAGCTCGTTTTTTTTTATTTTCATCCGTAACGACAAGGGTATAGGTGAGGATTACAAAAAAAATATGTTTGTTCTTCCGTCTGGCTCGTTCGCACCCAAAATTGGTGACGAGGAGAAAAAAAAACCGAAACGGCAGTTGATTTAAAATTGTGTTTTTTTGATATGTTTATTCTGCGACGGTCAATTTTATGAACTTAGAAAATTCTAAAATAGTTAAAAAAATAACTAAAGTTTATTGCAAGTACAAAGAAACATTTGAAAGAGCATAAACGAAAAACATTTTAGCCACTACTAAAAATAAAACTAAAGTGTAGCGCATAACTAAGTGAAACGAATGAAAAATATATAAAAATTACGCGACATTGATTTGGAACAGTTAGCTATGAAGTAAAAGGAAATAAACTCTAAGGGAATAAAATTTCGGAAAATATAAACAAAACGCTATAACAACAAATATAGCAACAATAACAGTGGCAATAACAATACCAACACCAGCAACAATAGCAGCAATAACGACAAGAACAACTATAACAGAGCCAAGTAAGAATAAAAAAATATATATAAAATGTATATATTGAAAAATTTCTTAGAGTATATAATAATATACGGAAACAATGTTTGTTATTGTACAATAGTGTTAAACGAACATTCAATGCATACACACGAATGTTGCAAAAACGAAAATAAATAATAAGGTTCCAAAACTGTAAAAGTGAAATTGATAATGTGTCTCGACTAAAATAGTGATTTCAAAACTGTTATACTATGTTCGGACCGACAACGAAAACATGTTTTCGTGGGAAAAACTGGTTTTCGCACGAAAACTTGTGTTTTCGTCCATGTAAAATCTGTCAAACGAAAACACAGTTTTCGCTGAAAACTACTTGAAAACTTACATTCCACTCATTATAATCGGTGCCTGCTCTAGTTTAATCAATGTTTTTGGAAGACATATTTTGCCGGCCCTAAATTGTCACTTGATATTTGTTTACATTCCATATACAAATACAGCTGTCACTTGATATTCTCATATTAGGGGGATTCTCTCGCTCCTGCAAAACCTTGCACGGTGCAGAAATCGCAGAATTTTGCTCTTGGTGCAACGGCACAACAACAAACATACGCAGAAAATTATTTGCAATGGCTATAAACATGTCAGACCAAAACCTACGTTTATTTTCGTGCCGTCATATATCACTAGATTGATATATGTAGGTATATTCGGTATAGGATTTTTGCATTTTGTGTCATCGTGCAATCTTGCAAGAGCAAGCGAATGCCGCTATTGATAGTTGTCAGTGAAAACTCATCGAAAACACACATTATCGGTCCGAACGACTTATATGCCACAACATACAAATGCGTTTTCAAAATGTTTTCAATGTCGGTCCAAACATAGTATTAGATAAGTGTCTTTATAACCACAATAGGAAGCATCTAGCATATCATATCTTCAACTCATTTTAAACTGCATTAATGGAATTGCAAAATTCGACGGACGAGATCAGAAACAATTAAATAACTTTATTAGGCAAATTAAAGATATATTAGTTATAATAGACATAACTACAACATGCCACACTACGAGAAACAAAAATATCAACAATAACAATTATATGAGACGAGAATCAAACGCGAAATAATAACAAATCGGTCCGCAATATCAAATCGCAATAAACCAGAACCTATGGATTTTGGCAATGCGAATACAAAACTTTCAGCGGGGCCCACGAAAACAAGTACCTTATACGGTACCGCTCATAAAAAAAAGCCGATTTGACTTTATAATTTTTAAATGGTATCTTTTAATAAAAATTAATCAAATTAAGCACTGTACGTTTAAATATAATATGTTATGAGTATTTAAGCCATATAACTCATAATATCTTTTTGAATAATTGTTTATTAGCGAAAATTCAAATACGCTGTAAAAAACTAAGTTTTCTATTTTAGAAATGCATATAGTAAATGGAGAAAAAAAACAAGTTTTTAAGCAAAAAAACGGGTTTGAATACTTGTATTTAATACTTTTAAAGAGTTTTCTTATATTTTAATTTGACACAAAAATTTAACTTAAAAGTGGGTGTGGCCGGCTTTTTTCTTTATAACACTTTGTAGGCGGTTGGGTATGCTTTCGTATAATTTTTTAAATCTGAAGAAATTTCATTATAACAAGTAAATTCAACATTTTTCTTAAATTTTTTAATGTTATCTGGTTTATGGTGTCGAATTTTGTGCTTTATAGTTGCCTACAAGTACTCAAAACATGGAAGCGACTCATCCCCCAAAATATCTTTATACTCGTAAAAAGTTTATTTGTAATTATTAGTATGTATGGAAAAAAAGCTATACGCGAAAGAAAATGTCAATGTTATCCTTACCAACTTTGTTGCTTTTGAAACACAATAATATCTATTTTCTGCTTTGCAATCAAAACCATCGTTTTTCCTTTAAATTGACTTACTTCACCAATTACTCAAAATATAATATTAAATTCAATTAAATTTTTTTACATTAACAACTTCAACAAACAATGAGAAATGAAAATTAGTGACATTTGATAACGGGATTTTCCCTAAAAACCCAGAAAATCACACAACTGCAAAAACATTTTCGATCGACTTTTTTATGAGCGGGAGTGTAGTTATAGATACACACATAGAAAGTACAAAGTTCATTGCTACTGGAGCAGAGTTCAGCCTGATCAAAGAAAATGTTTGTAATCCGAAATAACAGAAGGAAGTAAATGCGAAGAAACTTTGCAGATTCCCAATACAGACAAACCTCTCCTAACGGACACTTCTATTAGACGGACACCTCCCTTGGGCGGACATTTTTTCATGCACCAAGTTTTAAGTACAATTTTCTGAACAAATCGCCCTCCCTTAGGCGGACACTCTCTTGGCCGGACGCAGGCAGTTCATTGCTACAAAGTTGGACACGAAGCTCTTATCGACGGACATTGACTTCTGTTTTCATAACAAATCAATCAAAAACCTCTCTTGGGCGGACGCGAACCCCTCGTACGCGGACAAAATATGAGAATGTGTGTATGGCGTATGCATAAATAACAGATTAGAACAAATGATAAAAGGGGACTCCAATGTAATTAGGCTGTTCACGATAAGGTGGTTATCGGGTTATGTGGTTATGTGATTAAGTGAACAACAACAAAATGCGGTATGACAAAATAACCAAAGTTGACCAACCTAGGCCCTTGTTTACAGATTATGTGGTTATTTGCTTATTTTCAGTGTTAGAAAGTCGTTGGAATTTTACTAAATGGCAGCCCAAAAAATAAATAAAACTAAGCGAATGGCATTTCCATTTAGATTTTCTTATTGGAAAATCTGCTATTAACAGCTGGTTTTTGTTTACAATCAGCAAATTAAAACCGAAATAAAAAGCAACGAAAAGCATCAAAAATTATCAAAAGTAAATAAGAATCACAAAGTACAAAATAAATATACACTTTTTGTCATTTATTTATACTCTAATTTTAGTGTCTACAGAAACACGAAAGCGCCGGCGAGAAAAGGAGGTGAAAAAATGAACGGAAGCCGAAATCAAATTTCATTGAACTAAAATTGTAAACAATGAACAGCTGTTTGTGTAAACATAAGCAAATAACCATACAACATAGGGTGCTCACGGAGCATAGAGGTTATATTTAATCTAATAAGCACATAACCCGATAACCACCTTACCGTGAACAGCCTAAATGTGTTTATGAAGCGCATGCTTAGGTTTTTTGTTCAGTGAATTGCGTTTAGTGATTGTGTAAACATTTACATAATGCGTAAGATGGCGAGGTCAAACCTGAGCTTAAAAGAAAAAATTGAATTAATCAACGTTAGTGAGGAAAACAATTTGTCCGCGCATTGGCCGAAAGGTAAGTTTTAATATTAAAATCGTGCAAAAATTATTTAAAAATTTTTTTTTGTGTGTACAATTTTTTTTAAATCAAACACAATCGTTTAGTACTACAAAATTTAGTATTATTTTCCTGTTTCACATATTTTTGCAACATAATTATAAACACATTGAGTTCCTGTTGGAATACGTTATTGAAAATGTGCCCAATTTTTGTTATCAGGTTCAAAATTAGAAAAACGCAGGCTGCGCTGGTTATTAAAAATAAAGAAGAAATTCGAACAAAATGGATGTCTGGGAGCAATGTCGAATCAAAAAGGTCATTCATGAAAATCGATGGAAAAGTTGATGAAATGTGTTTAGACTGGTTCAATAAGGGACAAAGCCAAAACATTCCAATATCTGGACCAATAATCCAAGAAAAGGCAAGAGAAATTGCCCGAAAGCTGGGGATTAATGATTTTGTGGCTTCTAACGGTTGGCTACAAAAATCATAATATAACATTCAAATACATTTGTGGTGAAAGTGCTGCTGTTGATATGGAAGACGTGCAGCATATTTCAGATAAACTACCATCATTTCTGATTGGTTATAGCCCTAGGGATGTCTACAATGCGGACGAGACAGGCCTTTTTTCAGAGCTTTGCCAAACAAAACATTGGTTCTTAAAAATGAAGTATGCCGTGGTGGTAAACTATCGAAAGAAAGGTTGACTGTCTTGCTTTGTGCAAATATGGCAGGGGAAAAAGAATAACCCCTTGTCATAGGGAAAGCTGCACGACCAAGAGCGTTTGTATCAATAGATTTAAAAAAGCTTCCAGTAAATTGGCAGTCCAATAAGAAAGCATGGATGACGCGTGAAGTGATGACACAGTGGTTGAAAGAACTCGACAAAAAAATGGAGTTGGAAAACAGAAAAGTACTTTTGTTTTTAGACAACGCAGCATCCCACCCTCGAGATATAAGTTTGAAAAATGTTAAAATACTATTTCTGCCTAGTAACACCACTTCAGTTTGCCAGCCTTTGGATCAAGGAATTATTCGAAATTTTAAAATTCACTACCGAAACTCTCAGGTTAAAAATATTTTGGTAAGCATAGAGACTGGTTCGCCAAAAAAAAATATAAACGTTTTAGAGGCAATACATTTCATAAAAGAAGCCTGGGCAAATGTTCAACCGCAAACCGTAAAAAATTGCTTCCAAAAGGCAGGATTTGACAAAAATAGAAATCTGGCTCCTGAATTCGATCCCGAAGATGACTTGCCATTATCAATGCTGGCTTCGATTTTTGAATTATCAAAAGCCCTTGGAGAGTGTACTCATTCAAATCCGGATGACTTTGTCCAAATAGATAATAATGCATGGACCGAAAGCTCAGACTTCGAGTTAGACGTTATAATTGACGAAACCATAGAAACTATTGACGATAATAGCACTGATAATGAGAGTACTACCGAAGAAAGAAATGAAATTTTCTCAAACGAAACCGCATTGACTGCCGTTTCAAATTTAAAAAGATATTGTAGCGACGACCTTATTGCATTCGGATTGTTGCAAAATTTGGAAAACCATTTGCAAAACAATTTTCTTTTAAAAAAGCAAAAAAACTTAAGCCAGTCTACAATTACCCAGTTTTTCAAGCAATGAATTTAATATTTATATTTTTTATATATTACTTCATGTGAATTTACATGAAATTTATATGAATTTTTGAAGTACATAATACATACATAAATTCCTGTTTAAACAATGTTATATGAATTGTTTTGCATTTAAATCTGAAAGTGATGAGTATTAAGGACATAATAAAATTAAAAATTTATAAAATAGCTACCCACTCCATTGAGCGGCCACCTCTCATGGGCGGACAAAAGTTGACTGACGGTGAGTGTCCGCCCAAGGGAGTTTTCACTAAAGAATTTAATAAAAAAGAGTTCATATGCGAATTCCTTAAATGTAACTTCAACAAGAACTTTGTCGGACTCATTGGTAATAATATCTTAACGAATACAAATGTGATAATAGATTACCCAAGGATGAAGCAAGATATATGCAGAATAAACAATAAGGGAAATAAGGTGGAAATCTTCAATAATGACATAAAAGATAAATATGTCACATAATTTGTGGACACCAATCACCTTAACGATATAAACAACAAGTAAGAAAGTGCTAAGTTCGGGTGCAACCGAAAATATTATACTCTTGCAGCTTGCAGAAATCAAAGCCAGGGAAATACCTTACGGTGTAAAACCAATCATATAGAGGAATGTTCGAATATCCTTATATTCGTTATATAGAGGCTAGGCCAAGTTTTCGTTCAATTTATCTATTTTAGGCACAAAGATGCACTGTTATGATTAAATTGTGGGATTAGAATTGAATTTTAATTATTCTAATTAATAAACAATTCGCAACCACTTATTCGAATATCGAATAGTGGATTACCAGAACTTTGTGGGCGGTAAGGCATAGCGTCCATCATAGTGAGGAAAGTATTATGATTCCTGATTCTAACGCCGTAGTGTTAAGACGTGCTGCCTCGCCAAAGGCCATCCGTTTCTGTTTAAAGACAATTTAATTATTTAAAGTTTAAAGTGGGCGTTGTATTATCAATTATACTATTTATAAATAAAGAATTAAAAGTGGATTAAATAAACAAATAAATGTATCTAAAATAAGTGACTCCTTATTTCAAATTTCTACAAATTGGGGGCCCGTCCGGGATGGCTCAAAAGTGAAAAGTTGGAAGTGGACGATTTGCGTAAGAAATCAACGGGCATACGTGCAGAAGGGCCCAAAAGTGAACGTGTAGATTAGGGCTTCCTAAAGGTACGAGGAACTGTACCTACAGTCCGAGGAAGCGTGGATTGGTATCGTTTGAACACCGAAATCTAACGGCAACTGCAACGGTCAGCAAAGCAGAATAACGGCATCCGCGAACAGTGTTCATTTGCACCAATAGGAAGAGAGCAGCGTAAAATCATATATACATATATTGGCAGTAAATTCATCAGCACGGGAGAAAATAACGGCAGCATCAACTTTACATACATACGTACACTAGGCGTATTAGCAGTTAACAATGGCATACATTGTATACGGATATACATACGTAGTAGCGAAGCAGAACTTGCGGGTTAGAACACCAAGCGTATTAGCAGTCAACAACGATATACATACACACATACAGCGAGGCAGAGAAGCAGGCAATAGTAGAGTGTGAGCGGCGGGAGCAGAACAAGCAAGATAAGTTTTCTTTTCAAATTGTTGTAGTTACACATATGTACATATGCGTACAGATATGCTACCGTATTCACTGAATTACTTAGAATTAGTACAGCACCAACTGTATCATTTGAACTCGAAATAATAATTTTAAACTTACAGTAATTTGTATTTAGCTTATGTATACGTATAAGCGTAAGTAGTAGCAATGTTTTGAATATCGTAAATTTGAATATTTTATAATTTTGTAAAATAATTACATATATGTAGTATATACGGGTTACCCACTCGCAGTGTTACCTATTCAAACGACTATAATTTTTTAGTTTGATAATATTTTTATTGATTCCAATGACAAAAATGTATGAAAATAATCAAAAATTTAGAATCCATTCACTTTAGCTCGATATGGCCACCTTTTGCCTTGACTATGGCCCTCAAACGGTCAAAAAACGAGTTGCATGCTGCACGAATGTGAGCTTGTGGTATTTTGGCCCATTCACGTACAATTGCTTTCTTGAGCGCATCCATACTGGTGTATTTTTTAGTCCGCACCTTGCTCTCTAAAATGGACCAGATGGAAAAGTCCATCGGATTTGCGTCTGGTGAATTCGAAAGCCATTGTGTCGACGAAATGAAGCGTGGAACATGATTTTTTAACCACTCTTGGTTAATTCTCGCTTTATGTGACGGCGCCGAGTCTTGTTGGAACGTCCATTCTTTCCGGCCGAAGTGTTTACGTGCCCACGGCTCTAAAGCACCTTCCAAAATATTTTCACGATAATAAGTCGCATTTACTTTGACACCAGGCTCGATGAAAACGACTGGAGAGCGCCCATCAGCGGTCACGGCAGCCCATACCATCACTTGCGATGGGAAATTACTTCGGGTGGCCATTCGTAGGCTTAAATTCTCGTACGTGCGTTCGGTCAAGTAAACACGGTCATTTTGAGAGTTTATGAATTGCTCAATAGGGAAATTCTTCTCATCAGAAAACACAATGTTCGGAAATTCGCCACGTTCGTGCAAGTGTAACAACTCCTTCGCTCTTTCGAGTCTAACTTTTTTTTGCTGCGGTGTAAGATTGTGTCCTTTTTGGAACTTGTAAGGCTTGACCTTTAGCTCACTTTTCAACAGTCGTTGCATTGAACTTTGCGAAATTTTCAGCTCTTTAGCCATTTGATTACCACTTCGACGTGGATTTCGTTCAAGTCGAGCCTTCACTTTTCGAATCATCTCAGGTGATGTTGCTGTTTTCTTATGACCACCTCCATGGCGTTTTGCGATGCTGCCAGTATCATTGTAACGATTTATAGTGCGATACACAAACATTTTGTTCACTTCGAGATGTTTTAGCTGACGAACAATTGCTGCTTGTGATTTTCCAGCCAAATATAAAGCAATCACACTATTACGTTTAAATTCCATCACGTATAACTTTTTTTTCACACGACACAGACTAAAATGTTTTTGTACGCTTGTAAACAATGGAATGATTTGTTATTGGTGTAAATTTAAGCACGCTGTCATTAATAGTGTGGTAGTTATAGCAGTTTGAATTTGGTAACACTTCGAGTGGGTAACCCTGTACATACAGTGGTGGCCATAACATATGCAACTAATACGTTATATTAGAAAAATTATACTATATATTAGCTTTAAACTTTGAAGACAGTTGATTAAACAAGAAATTATTATAATTTGGTATTTTTACTTTTATTTAACGTTTTAATACAAGAACATTTCATATCCAAAGAAAAAACAAAAAATTCATTTTGATTTCACCTCTTAAATTACGTGGACAAAACATATGCAACTTTTTGAAAACAATCCTAAAAAATAAGTTTTTCTAATATTTTGTTGCAAATCCATTGTTTTTGATTACTTCGGCACATCTTTTCGGCATTGAGGCAATTAAATTGTCTATGGTTTTCATCGGAGTCGATTGCCAAGCTTCTTGCAGTCTATTAAAAAGTTCATCTCCATTTTTAAGGTTATTCCTGTCTATGCGCCTGTTAACTAGCTCCCACAAGTTCTCAATCGGGTTGAGATCTGGGGACTGTGGTGGCCATTCCATAACATCGATGTTATTTGCTTCAAACCCAGACTTGACATATTTGCCGTGTGCTTTGGGTCATTGTCCTGTTGGAAGACCCAACGCAATGGCATTTCCCACTCAGCATATGGCAACATGATACTCTCCAAAATACATTTGTAGTCATTCATAATTCCATTAATCCTATATAATGGTCCAACTCCGTTCGCAGAAAAGCAGCCCCAGACCATTACATGGCCTCCACCATGCTTAACTGTTTTCTTGCAATAACGAGGATCATATCTTTTATTTACTGGCCTTCGCACATAAGACATTCCATCACTGCCTATTAAGTTAAACTTGGATTCATCACTGAATAGAACTGTTTTCCATTTACTAATTGGCCAACTTAGATGCTCTTTAGCGAATTTCAAGCGCTTGGCTTATTTTTTTATCGAAACCATCGGTTTGTATGCGGGACGACAACCTCTTAGTGAGGCTTGTAAGAGGCGCCTACGCACACTTCTTGTGGATATTTGCAAGTCTAAATCTTCTATGATTTGTGATGGGACAATTTCAGGATTTTTTTTCGGTAGTTGTACTATTAAATTGTCTGTCATTTGGCTCGTTTTGCGTGCGCGACCGCCTCGGTGATTAACAGAAACTTCTTTTGTTGTAACGAATTTTTTTATTATTCGCGAAATTGTGCTTTTGTGTATATCACAAAAATCGGAAATAATTCTCTTCCGAAGTTCAATTCCAAATTTGTCTCTTGCCATTTTCAATAAAACAAAACTCACGTTGATTTGCCCGAATTAACACAAGAATTTATTTACAAAAACTAACGATATTGCGTAATTTTCAAAGTGGAAGCTCAACAATAACGGAAAAATACCGCTATAATAGTATTACGTGAACTCAAACTCAGAGTTGCATTTGTTTTGTCCTCGTAATTTAACAGTTGAAATCAAAATGGAGTCTTTTTTTTTTTTTTATGAATGAAATTTTTTTGTATTAAAACGTTGAATAAAAGTAAAAATACCAAATTATAATAATTTCATGTTCAAAGAACAGTCTGCAAAGTTTAATGGTAATATATATGTATATACTTGTTCTGAAATAATGTATTAGTTGCATTTGATATGGCCACCACTGTATATTGTACACCAACAATATCTGATTAAAGTACCATATAAGAAAAAAAGACAAAGAACTTTGTAAGAAGGACGCCGAGACCGTGAAAAGTAAGACTATTAACATGTTGAGGGAAAAGTTAAGGGAACTTAACCTGAGTATAGTTGGGAGAAAGAAAGACTTGCAAATGAGATTGTTGCAATACATGGTTTTCGGGGATGAAGTGGATGATGTAGGAAATGATAATGAATCAGCAAATTCGTTATACACTACAGAAGATAGAAGTGAAAGGATAGCATATCCAGTTTTTATGGATACGGTACCTATAACGTGTACCACTGGGTTGATGAGTTTAACGAGGTTGCTGAAACAGTAGGGTGAAATGATTTACAGAAGTTCATATATGGAAAGCAGTTGCTGAAGAGAGCAGCCAAGCTATTTGTTCGAGGAACTGGAATAATTGGAAAATAGCTTTGGTTGAAGAATTCGGGGGAAAAGTTGAGTGCCGTTGAGGTACATCGTACGTTGAGGAATAGGCGTAAACAACCGAAAGAAAGTTTGCAGGAATACTTATACTCCATTATTGAAATTGATAAGCCAATATCACTTGATGAAAGGAGTATAATAGAATACTTCGTGGAGGGTATCCTGAACAGCAGGGGAAATAAAAGTGTTTTGTATCAAACACGTAGTGTGAAAGAATTGAAAGAGCAAATCCGAGTTTATGAAAAAATTAAAGGTACATCCGTTGCAACTAGTAAAGTTTTCTTTCAGTCGTCAAATGCAAGTAAAGGTACTGAAGACTTGGTTAAGAAGAGATGCTACAGTTGTAATCAGGAAGATCATTTAGCTAGAGAGTGCTCACGAGGGCACGAGGGAGATATTGTTCAAATATGTACCTTTGATACAACGTATTATATTTTAGATAACGTTTAGCGCTTTGGTCGATACGGGATGCTGCGCAAGTATATTGAGATACGATACGTTTATGAAACTAGGAGAAATTAGTCTCAGAAAAGAAAAACAACGGCTTTATGGAATAGGAAAAGGCGAGGTTACAACAATGGGTAACTTTATAGCAGAGGTAACTGTACAAGGTGTGACAGTGAATGTCAAGTTTGATATAGTAAGAGTACAAGATATACCCCGCGCGGCAATGTTGAGAAACGATATGCTTAAATATGTAAGTGGAGCTGGTGTTTTGAAAAGGAAGTGTGGAATTTAGAAAACCTAATAATGGTAGAGAAGTGTTTGATGATACGGGTGCCAATGAGTTGGCGGTTAGAAGTAAATATGCTTAAGTGGGCTATGAAACTGAAATCTCAGTGAGTGAGAGGGTTTCAGCCGAGGAAGTATGCGAAAATAATGTTAGTCCGGAAGTGTCGGGAAAAGAGGTTAGAAGTATATATATTCAAGTGGGCGATGAAACTGAAATCTCAGTGAGTGAGAGGGTTTCAGCCGAGGAAGTATGCGAAAATAATGTTAGTCCGGAAGTGTCGGGAAAAGAGGTTAGAAGTATATATATTCAAGTGGGCGATGAAACTGAAATCTCAGTGAGTGAGAGGGTTTCAGCCGAGGAAGTATACGAAAATAAGGTTAGTCCGGAAGTGCCGGGAAAAGAGGTTAGAAGTAAATATGTTCAAGTGGGCGATGAAACTGAAATCTCAGTGAGTGAGAGGGTTTCAACCGAGCAAGTGTGCGAAGATAAGGCTAGTCAGGGAAAAGAGGCTAGAAGTAAATGTAGTCAAGAGGGCTCGTCGAATGTCGTACGAAGATCAGAGGTACATATGTAGATGATCAAGTTGGGGAAATGCTTAAAGATGGGATTATTCTAAATAGCACGTCGGAGTACAACGACGTAGTTGAGTATAGACCCGGAACGCGAATGAGACATGTGGACGCATTAAGTCGTGTATATTTTTTACTGATTGAAGAGCTCAATTGCAAGGGATAGGGCAGTAAGGAAAGCGTTAAAAAATGGATCTTACGAGAGGTTTTACATAAGAAATGAGTTAGTATATTACGATCTCTTCAAGGAGTTATTAGTTGTATCTGAGGGCATGGAGATTATAAACATAGGGGAAGGTGGGGAATGTTGGGCAGGTAGGGAATCCCGGGCCAGCGCGATATTTTTTTACCTAGTATAGGTTGACAGCTGCAACCAACTGTCATCGGCTCGTCTCATACTAAGCTCAGTTTCTATATAGCACTCGAGCTGTGAACACGTGTTATAACCTCTCTGCGACAACAAAAAAAATTCGACACTCCGAAAGTTTTTTTTCAACTCTGTGTACAGTTGATTTTTTTCACATTTTCCAATAAATTCATCCAGGTAAATATGTTTATAATATTAGTTGAGCCTTTAGCCTTCGACACACAAAAGAAATTTTGCACGAATTTACATTGTGTTCATTATCCACCACCATCGAGCCAATTATTACGGGGAATGTCGGGCCACATAGTTTTTTACATTTGACATGCTAACTTCATATATTTGACGTGTATAAGTGATTTTTCGTGCAGAATTTCAACCACACAATAGTTTTTCAACATTTCCTGAAAGTTTCGTTTCCGAAAAATTTTTTTAGTCATTATGCCGCGGTACTATCCCAAACAAGAGAAAATTGTTGATTTCGACAACATTTTGGAGGCGATCAAGTCGGTGAAAATACATCACAACAGCGTTCGACAATCTGCGACGGCACACAAAATTCCGAGGACCAACCTGATGCGTTATATTGCAGCATTTGATGGTGCGAGCATCGACGTTACTACTGCCAATGCCGATGTAATGAAGAATTTGCTGGCTGAAAGCACGACGATGGGCACAAAAACAGTGAGTTCTGCTGGTTTCTTTCTTTTTCTTTCATCGAATAATAAATAATTTTTGCCGCTCCTTGTCGATCAGTGCCTCGATGTTATGTTAACGCCGAAAACCATCAAATCCGGCTTCCGAACAACTGGCATCTACCCGTTCAACCCGCAAATTTTCACTGAAGTTGACTTTGTCGCTTCGGAACTGAGCGGTGAAAATTTGTTCGGTGACGAAGAGAAAGACGCCGACAATCAACGTCGAGTTCTTGCCTCTGGTGATGCCATTGTGACTGCTGCGAATGAGGAGGTATCAACGTCGGAGGCATCGACAAGTGCCCCAGCTTCAACAAGTGGTGCTGCATCATCGTCGTTGTCTCTTGTTTCGGCTCCACAGCTCCGTGATGCATTGAAATCGGTTGGCCCGTTGAAATTGGGCACACCTGCGCCGAAATCAAAACGTGGCCGCAAGACAATGGAGTCAACGATTTTGACATCGCCTGAGGTTGTCGCAGATCTGCGTGACAAGGCCGAAAAAGCGGCAAAAATTGACGAAGGCAGCCGATGAACCAGCAGCCAAGAAGCAAAAAGGCCGTGGCAAATCGAAGACGCCACGGAAGAGAAGCCCGTCTCCGACCGAAACCGACATCGAAGAGGACTTCGATTTTTGCACGATTTGCAAGAAAAAGATGCCAAAACACAGTGATCGAGGGGTTCACTTGAAATGTGCCGGACCGAACCCGAATACTTACACCTGCATCCACTGCGAGTCGGAATAATTTTTTTCGCCAATTCTTTTTTTTCTTATTATTTATGAATCTCTCTTTCATTTCCATTGATAAATAAACGTTTTTCATCGGTAACAATCATGTTTTAATCGATTTTTTTTTGTAGAATTTTATCAAACCAATGTTATCAAAAGTTAGGTTACGACTCGCACTACAAATCCATGCTTTGGAATTTTCACGAAAAATAACTTTTATGAGACTTTTTAACCGAAATCAAAACTATGCCCAACATTCCCCACCTTCCCCTTCCTTCCCCCTTCCCCACCACACAAGCAAGGACACTTTGCGGTTCAGAAATCAAAAGAGATTTTTAAATACCAAATGAAGTAGAAAAAGTAGGAGTCCATGAAGGACCTAACAAGACCACTACCGTTGCAGAAAATATGAAGAAATGGGGTTGGTTATTCGAGGGCGAATAACTTGTCAGGACGGCCGATTGTGGGACTAGAATTGATATCCGAATTTTAATTATCATAATTAATGAACAATTGGCAACCACTTATATCGAATAGTGTATTCGAAAATAGTGGATTACCAGAACTTTGTGGGCGGTAAGGCATATCGTCCATCATAGTGAGGAAAGTATTATGATTCCTGATTCTAACGCCGTAGTGTTAGACGTGCCGCCTCGTCAAAGGCCATCCGTTCCAGTTTAAAGACAATTTAATTATTTAAAGTTTAAAGTGAGCGTCGTATTATCGCAATTACACTATTTATAAATAAAGAATTAAAAATGGATTAAATAAACAAGTAAGTGTAAGAAGTGACTGGTTATTTCAAATCTACATATATCTGATGTACAAACTTGTATTTTCGTTATATATATGTATTTATGTGAGTGTCAATTTTAATTAGCCAACAAATAAATAAATGTTTTGCACAGTAATGTTGGTTTGACTTGACTATTTTTTTATTTTTATTTTTTATTCTCTTCTACGTTGGAGGTTTCATTACATATACAAGGTGTCTTCCAAAGTAAGAATTAAATTACGTTTGTGGAATTAAATATGTAACTCATGCGACAATATTAGTGACGAAATTTCTTTAACAGTTTGAAAAAATTAAAGGAATTAAAACGTTAAAGAATTTAGTAAAAAAAAGAGTAAGTTAAAAGAGTTAAATTTGAACATTGGAAAAAATTAAAATAAATTTAATTAAAAATTTAAA
The DNA here is from genome assembly GCF_016617805.1 of Bactrocera tryoni. Lineage (NCBI taxonomy): Eukaryota > Metazoa > Arthropoda > Insecta > Diptera > Tephritidae > Bactrocera > Bactrocera tryoni. Next base: position 259,804 of record NW_024396573.1, read on the forward strand.
GTATTTAATTAAAACAGTGAAAAAGGGCTAATTCAAAGCAGTAAAAGTTTTAAAAATTTGAGCAAATTAAAAGAGTTACTGACGGAAGGACAGACAGTGAACCGGATTTCAACTTTTCTCGTCATCCTGATCATTTATAAATGTTAACCCAAGGTATAATCTTCTAGTCCTTACAACAGCCCTATTTGGCTGGTACCAAAGAAGCTGGACGCAAACTATAAACAAAAATGGCGTGTGGTAATCGACTATATGTAGGAAGTTGAACAGTGTAACTACGGAAGACAGATTTCTAATTCCAAATATAGACGATATTTGATAAGTTGGAAAGATGCCAATATTTTTCAACGCTTGATTTAGCTAAAAGTTGTGACCAAATTGAAATGGTTCAACGCGACATACATTCATAAAACATCGTTTTCCTAGTACAATTGAATAAAGTTACTTGCAATAGTTTGGGTAACGAAACATTTCCGTCCATACTTATTTGGCCGATACTTTACTATTAAAATGCAATAATTCAATAATGGGATGTAACTGAATTTATACGAAGTATTCAGTGATGATGACATACAATAGATACGGAATACGAAATCAAGCATAATTTTAAAAGGCAGACAAAGGAACTTTTAACATTGGTAGAAGAGAAACACGTGGAAAATGTTCACAGAGGAAGAAATGCAATATTAAGAGGTAATTAAGAAAACACACTACTATCCAAAACTACAAAAAGAAATAAAGAAATACATTATAATTGTGAAATATGTAATAATGCGAAGTTCGAAAAAAATCCTATAAAACATAGGGGAAAACTTTAGAATACCGTCCCAGGCTTTCGGAAATGAAATTGGTATGGTCGGATAGAAGAGGTTCTCCAGATCAAGAATATATATACATATGTATATAGCTATAGCCGCAGGAAACCAATAGTTTTCGAGATATTTGCGTTTAATGTTGAAAATAACCACTATTTGAATTACGTATTTTTTGGATTTAAAATTAATTTTACACTTATATTTTTCATTTTTATGTTCACTAACACTTTATGTTCACACACTGTGTACATTTTTTTTACATTATATAGGGCAAAAATATTTTTTTTTCAATATTAAACTTATTGTTCAAATCTATTTATTTGAATGAAAGAAAATAGATTATACCCAAAAAAAGGATTTTTGCAGTTGTTTATCGCAAAAAATCTGTTTATTACCCGACAATAGGGTGTGCCAAGTTCGCGTAAAACCCCTGTTTGCGTTGGCGGCCTTCGGTCGCGCTTCATAAAAATCACCCTGGTTGGTCCAACATCGGGGTATGTTAATTTTTTTTCGCGTTAAACATTTTTTTGTGTTGGCGGCCTTCGGCCGCTCTTTAAAAAAATAACCCGGGTGAGGTTTGTCAATTTTTTTCGCGTTAAATTTATTTTTATTAATCTTCCTTTCTATTGCATTAATGTTAGTTTGTTCAAATGTATTAGTATGGTAACACTGATTATTTGACAGTTTATAGCTCTTTCGTTATCGTTAAGTAAATAGATTTGAACAATAATAGCCCTGACAGACGAAAGCTATCCATTTTTCCAAAATTCTTAACTTTTTTGCACTTTTATTTCACTTCTTTTTTTTAATAAATAAACAAATTTCACTATCAACTGTTTAAATGCACAAGTCTGCCGTTGCTTAAGGTGCATTAATTTTGCTGGTCTGTCAGGGCTAAAAGTTAAATATTAAATTAAAACTATTTTTGCACTATATAATGTTAAAAAAAATGTGTACAAACCAATTAGTGCAGTGTTAAAGATCACAAAAATGAGAAATATCAGTGTAAAATTAATTTTAAATCGATCAAATAGAGATAATTTTCAACTTTAAATGCAAATATCTCTAAAACTTTTGGTTTCTGCGGCTATAACTTTATATATTCTTGATCTGGAGAACCTCCTCTATTCCGACCATACCCATTTTATTTCCGAAATCCTGGGACGGTATTCTAAAGACCCAAACATAGTTTAAATATTAGGGAAACTCCTAAAAAATCGTTCATTTTGTTTTTTCGTACACACAAATACTATAAAAGAATTTAGTATTTATGCACACTGGAAACTTTAGTAACAGACAATGAATTAGATACAGTACCAATAAAACAATTCTTAAAGGATAATAAAATAAACCTACAACTGAGGACCACTTATAATAAAACAGGAAACGCAGACGTTGAAGTTACTCTACACTTTAATTTGAACAATTTGAAAAAAAGTATTAGTAGTTGGCTATGTCATTACTTTACCTGAACGATATGATTTCTTTTGTGTATAATCTATATGTATATACACCCAGCGAAATATTTATAAAGCTCCGTCAAATTTCATATTTTTCTTGGAAAAATTAGTGTAAGGTTCCACAGATCCTGTATTTTAAATATACGGGATAACATATGAAATATTTCATATTTATTTAATTTTAATCGCAGTAGGCGGTGAATATTTAACAAGAACCGTTATCTTTAAGCTAAATATTTATAACGCCGAGGGTGCTTATTTGCTTCCATTGTTTGCTTAGTTGTGATAAATAAGACTACATGTGAGTTATTATTTATTGTTGCATAAGTAATTTAATAAATTAATTAAATTCATTATCTTTTAACTTTTTTTCGAAATCGAAAGCTTTGACAGAAGAGAAAGGAAAAATTATCACATATCATGAAAAGGGTTTGTCAAAACGAAACATTTCGATACTATTAAATAGGTTGAAGAATATTGTAAGAATTTTTTACAACTAGGGACCCATTATGGAAAAAATTAGAGAAGTGGGAGGCCTCCACAAGTGAACGAAAAACAAAAACGTAGCACTAAACGACTTATTTATTATGCAGAAAAATGTAAGTTCGAGACAAATCAAACAAGTTAATTTGGAGATAGGAGTACGACGAGTGGAAGATGGAGTCATGTGAAGAAGTTCACGCAAGTGAGGAAAGTTCTCTGATCGCCATTCACTTGGGAGTGGCCAGACACGATTCTTTTACATATGACTCAAGCAGCTCACAACTTCCGGCCTTTGACCAAGTATCCTCTGGTTAGCCTAAGAACATCCGTTTGAAGGCGAGCTAAAGTGAGAAGGCGAAAGATCTCCTCCACAGGGTTGTGCGCTGAGTTTGGAACCCACCACGTGAAAAAGACAAAACAGCCTCGGATAAGAGACCCTCTTTTTGATGACGACCATGGCAAACAAATTAAGGACTACGACATCACCGCCGTCCAAGAAATGCGATGGGATTCGTGGTGGAAGAGAGAGACCGTCGCCGAGTACTGTCACTCAACTCGGTGGATGAACGTCTAGCCACAATCCGCATCAAATCGAAGTTCTTCAACAGATCGCGGATTTGCGCCCACGCCCTGACGGAAGAGAAGGACGATGTGACCAAAGATGCCTTCTATGAGCGCTTGGAGCGCGCTTATGAGAGCTGCCCCCGCCACGATGTCAAAATCGTGCTTGGCGACTTTAACGCCAGGGTGAGCAAAGAATCTTTGGCACTACGGTCGGTAAATTCAGCCTCCACGACTAAACATCCCCAAATGGGTTAAGGCTGATCGACTTCGCCGGGGCCCGAAATATGGTTATCTGTAGTACTAGATTCCAGCACAAGACAATACATCAAACTACCTGGTTGTCTCCGGATCGAAAAGCCACTAACCACCACCACCACCTGATTGGACTTTATCAGTGTGGCTTTAGAACTGGCAAATCAACAACCGACCACACATTCACCATGCGCCAAATCTTGGAAAATACCCGTGAAAGGAGAATCGACACACACCACCTCTTCGTCGATTTCAAAGCTGCTTTCGACAGCACGAAAAGGAGCTGCCTTTATGCCGCGATGTCTGAATTTGGTATCCCCGCAAAACTAATACGGCTGTGTAAACTGACGTTGAGCAGCACCAAAAGCTCCATCAGGATCGGGAAGAACGTCTCCGAGACGTTCGATACCAAACGAGGTTTCAGACAAGGCGACTCCCTATCGCGCGATTTTTTCAATCTGCTGCTGGAAAAAAAATTCGAGCGTCAGAACTTAATCGAGCAGGTACAATCTTTTATAAGAGTGTACAGCTGCTGGCGTATGCCGATGATATTGATATCATCGGCCTCAACACCGCGCCCCGTTAGTTCTGGTTTCTCCAGACTGGACAAGGAAGCACAGAAAATGGGTCTGGCAGTGAACGAGGGCAAGACAAAATATATAGATTGCGAGCGAGATAATGTTGGATGCTTAGCCTTCATATTGCAATATCGTCTAATTGATGGAGACATCGAACGCAGGGATACTACCCTAGTCAGGGTACAGCTATCCGGTCAGGCGATGTCGCGCTCGAAATATTTAATATTGGGTAGTCGAAAAGGTATTTCCGTATTTCTAATCAAATTTCAACTTATTTTTTTTTATATTTATAATAATAAATAAATAAACAAATATGTACCATTTTGGTCGACCGCTAGAGGCTCTTATTCCATCAGTTTAAAACCTTCGGCAGTGTAAATCGAAATTTCTAGACCGCATGCTAGGGAACCATTGATGTGCTACACGAAGTGATACAGCATCATCTCCGTAAATTTCAAAAATTTCATTGGTGGTATTCCTCCTTTTTTTATACAAAAATTTCAAAATATAGCGAATTTCTTCAAAATTTTTACTAATTTTTGAACAGTTGTAACTTTTTTTTAACTTCCCTGACTTTAATTTTTTTTTTGTTTAAATGACAAAATATGAAAATACTTTTCCGACTAAGCAATATATAGAATCCCCCAGTTACATGTTGCCCCAAAGGATTTCACTGAATATAGGTACATAAATAGTATAACCTGGCAACCTATGCTAACTCCCGCATCAGACCACCTGCCCATAATTATCTCGATCGAGATACCTTCCGATTTTGTTTCTGTGGACAACCCTACCTTTGTTAACTTTGACAAAGCTAACTGGGTCGGCTTCACAGAATTTACTGAGAACACCTTCACTGCTTTACCCATTCCTACGGACGTAACCGTTAGCTCCGCCCTAATTTCCCAGCCGAAGCAGCTGTTAGCCAACGAGCGCGACACTCTACGCCATGCCGATCACCAAATAAGGGATCTTAGTTTGGAGATTCGTTGGTTAATCAACACATACTGACGAAAGGGATAGAGCACTTGAAATCCTGTGACATCTCCACCGGCGAGAGTAAGATTTGGACTAGTGTCAAGGCTTTGTCTAGTCCGAAGAGACATGATGACCAAGTTGAAGTTCAATTCAATAGTTATGCCTCTTCAGAACCGAAGAAGTGCGCAAGCTATTTTAGCCGGCAAATTTACACTGCACCCTTCGGTAGACAAAGCCAAACGATGTGTTACCCGAATTCAGAATTCTGTCGCTACAACAACAACAACAACATGTGTTACCCTACGGCTGCGCAAAATGCCAAAAGACTATACACCACTTACTTTCACCGATAAGGAGGTTCAGAATGTCATCAATAAGGCAAAATCATCTAAATCCATTCACTCTGATGGAGTCAACATGCTTGTGCTAAAGCATCTAGGCTCGACGAGAGTAAGCTACCTCTCCTTCAAGCCAGATCTCAATCCGGCTCAGCAGTCACAATTGCAATCACTGAGGGAAAAACTTAGATTGCTGAATGAAAGTGGCGTGAAAAACAAAACCATTAAATACGTGAATGGCACGCCTAGAACTGTTAATACAAACTTTCGCCAAGTCGTCGAGGAAAGGAAATCTAAAGCAGCTACACGTATTCTACCAGAACACGCGCGGTCTAAAGACAAAACTAAGCGAGTTCCTAACCTCATCGGCAAGTAGCTTGCACGACGTAATATGTATCACAGGTGGTGTCCTGATTGCTTTTAAACAAACAATTAAAGCTGAGCTTATATCCATTGGAAACAATAACCTAGAGCAGATCTTCATAAGCATCAAAGGTGATAATGCTTGTATAATCATTGAGTGCGTATATATACCACCATAATCTAATTATGAGATATATTATGCCCACACTGAAACATTAATACATTTGAGAGAAAAATTTCCGGATTCAAAGATCATGATAGTGGGATTTACAATTGCCTAGCAGTACACCGTGCTTTGATTGCGTGAAGCTGCTGTACGATATCACAGCTCTGATTGAGTGTCAACAACTCAATCACATCTTAAATAAAAATAATCGGATGTTGGATTTATGTTTCAGTAATTTGGATCTTTCAATCAACGAAACCCTTGCTTTCACGACTGTGGATAAATGTCACCCGCCTCTGGAGATCTCCTTGGATTTTCAGCCTAGTCTAATACCAAATTATCCTCCTTCTTATTCGTTTAAGAAAGCGGACTATGTGAGTCTTAACGCTTTCTTTTTAAGATCTAACTGGATTGAGCTATACAAAATAGAAGAAGTGGATGATAAGGTTAGTTGGTTTTATAATAAAGTACAAGAAGGTATTTCTCAATTTGTCCCTGTATATTCGAGGAAACCAAGTAAATTTCCCAGCTGGTTCTCTAAAGAACTTATAAATAGAATTAAATTGAAGAAATCTGCGCATACCAGATATAAGAGAAATAAAACTAAGTCAAATTATAGATGTTTTGCCAATAGAGACTCGAATGCAAGAAATTAAGTGCAATATGTTACAAATCATACATTAATAAAGTGGAAAATCTAGTCTTTTCAGACAAAAATGAATTCTGGAGGTTTGTCGAGAACAAAAGGGGTACCGACATGGGAATCCCAGCTACCATGACATGGAATGATCTAACCGCTCATTCGGGAGCGGAGATTAGTAATATCTTCGCATCTTACTTCAAAGACATTTATACAATGAGCCCCAGCGGAGTTGGTCATCATCAATCTGCTGATATTGAAGAAAATATGGAGCAAAATGAATTCAATGCTAACTTCAATGAAATTTTTAAGCAGCTGATGGCCCTGGATCTAAAAAAAAGGAGCAGGACCTGATAGTCTGCCTAATATATTTCTACGCAACTGTGCTGCCGGGCTCTGTGAACCTATCACACATATATTCAGCAAGTCTTTTCATCACGGAACCTTTCCATCGGCGTGGAAATCGTCGTTCATCAGTCCCATCTACAAAAACGGCCCAAGATCTGACGTCACCAATTATAGACCTGTATGTATCCAATCTGCATTAGCAAAACTGTTTGAGAAAATTGTCCTGCCTCCTAAACAGCTCGGATTTGTTGGTGGCAGATCCACTACAAGAAACTTATATACCTATGTCAACAACATCTTCAAGGCCATGAACAGTGGTATTCCAGTTAATTCAATATATACGGACTTTAGCAAGGCATTCGACAAAGTGGACCATGAGACTCTTATGGAGAAGCTAAAAAATTATGGAGTGAATGGCAATACGCTACGCTGGATCATATCGTACCTAACAGGAAGAAGGTTGCAAGTAAAGATCGACGGACGCATTTCAGATGAGTATGATGATTTAAAACTTTTTCGTCGAATTTTCACCGTTCTTTATATTCACATCTTACAAAACGATATAAATGAGCAGTATAACTGGTGTAAAATAAATAAACTTGTTTTGAATGTGAAAAAATGCGCAGTGATGTTCTTCACCCGTGCGCATACGCAGGTACTTTTAACCTACACTTTGAACGACCAAAGACTCACGGAAGTTAAAGACAGAGACCTGGGTATCACTATTGACAGAGGACTAAATTTCAATAAACATATCGAAAAAAATACTTCGAAGGCATACAAAATACTAGGGTTTATTAATCGTATGTGTAGGGAATTTGAGATTAATCGCTCATTAACCTGCCTGTTCTCAGCATTAGTGCTACCCATTCAAGAATATGGAACAGTGATCTGGTCCCCATTCACGGACTCAATGGTCAACAGAGTAGAGGGAATCCACAACAAGTTCTGCAAAGCGCTGCTATTTCATAACAGACACAGAAACGATAGCAATTCAACAGAAGACGTCCGAAGAATCCTGAAAATAAATGACCTGAAATCTCGACGGCAGGTAACAGACCTCATCTTCTTCTTCAAAATCTTCAATGGATTTGATGGTTGCTCCAGAAATCTTTGCAGACTTTGAAATCATACCAAATGAACTTAACCTTAGACAGATGAGGATCCTGAAAACTTGCAGATCGAACAAAAACTAAGTAATCAATGGCCCAAAGGAAAGAATCTGTGGATTGGTAAACTCTCTGCACGCTGACGTCAACTTCTTCAGCGGATCTCTACAGAACCTCAGAAAGTTCGTTAAAAAAGTTTTATTAAAATACTAGCATACGAACTAGGTTACTTGTTTACTTTCTAATACTATATGTTTAAGCCTGACGTCTTATTTAGAATTATAATTGTTATTTGATGTATAGTGCCGAATGGCGTTAAATAAATAAATAAATACCCGATGTATGGAAAGTCGGAAGAGTGGTCGTCCGATAACTCTCCTGTCCTCAGTAGTGAAGACACTTGAGACCTTGCTACTCCCTACATTGGAGCGTAATATCACGGGTGTCAGTCGCCAGTTACCAGCCTAAATGCTCGAACGAGACATTGGAGTCAACGGATGGACCATTTGAGACGTAGCCGCGGCCAACATTTGATAGAGATAATCTTCAAAAGGAGGATGGACTCATGTGTAGAAGTTCACGAAAATGAGGAAAGTTCTCTGATCGCCATTCACTTGGGAGTGGCCAGAAACGATTCTTTTACACATGGCTCAAGCAGCTCACTACTTCCGGTGTTTGACCAAGTATCCTCTGGGTAGCCTAAGAACATCCGTTCGAAGGCGAGCTAATGTGAGAAGGCGAAACATCCCCTACATAGGGTAGTGCGCTGGGTTTGGGACCCGCCACGTAAAAAAACACCCCCAATGAAAGGAAGCAACAAGCCTCGGATGACCTCGACTTGCACTTCTGCTCTCTGAGAGCACTCGTCAACAACTCGGTATAAGGGAACTGTGGGACGGCATTTCAAATTCCTTACGTACAGTTGCAACCGAAGCCATTGGTTTTCGGAAAGTGCAAAAGAACAACTGGTACGACGAGGAGTGCCGAGTCGCAGCGGAGAGAAAACAGGCTGCCTACCTCGCAACGTTACGATCAACCACTACACGTGCGGGATGGGATAGATACCGAGAGTTGAAGAGGGAAGCGAGACGAATTTGCAGACAAAAGAAGAAAGAGGCCGAAATGCGTGAGTACGAAGAGCTTGATAAGCTGGCCGACAGGGGTAATGCTCGAAAATTCTACGAAAAAATGCGGCGGCTTACAGAAGGTTTCAAGACCGGAGCACACTCATGTAGAACCCCCAAAGGTGATCTAGTGACCGATGCCCAGAGCATCCTTAAATTATGGAGGGAACACTTCTGCAGCCTACTGAATGGCAGTGAACGCGCAACGCCAGGAGAAGGTGAACTCGATTCCCCAATCGATGACGATGGAGCAGACGTTCCATTACCCGACCATGAAGAAGTTCGAATAGCAATTACCCGCCTGAAGAACAACAAAGCGGCATGGGCCGATGGATTGCCGGCCGAGCTATTCAAACACGACGGCGAAGAACTGATAAGGAGCATGCATCAGCTTTTTTGTAAAATATGGTCGGACGAAAGCATGCCCAACGATTGGAATTTAAGTGTGCTATGCCCAATCCATAAAAAAGGAGACCCCACAATCTGCACCAACTACCGTGGGATTAGCCTCCTCAACATCGCATATAAGGTTTTATCGAGCGTATTGTGTGAAAGATTAAAGCCCACCGTCAACAAACTGATTGGACCTTATAAGTGTGGCTTCAGACCTGGAAAATCAACAACCGACCAGATATTCAAATCTTGGAAAAGACCCGTGAAAGAAGAATCGACACACACCACCTCTTCGTCGATTTCAAAACTGCTTTCGACAGCACGAAAAGGAGCTGCCTTTATGCCGCGATGTCTGAATTTGGTATCCCCGCAAAACTAATACGGCTGTGTGAGCTGACGTTGAGTAACACGAAAAGTTCCGTCAGGATCGGGAGGGACCTCTCCGAGCCGTTCGATACCAAACGAGGTTTCAGACAAGGCGACTCCCTATCGTGCGACTTTTTCAACCTGCTTCTGGAGAAAATAGTTCGAGCTGCAGAACTAAATAGAGAAGGTAACATCTTCTATAAGAGTGTACAGCTGCTGGCATATGCCGATAATATTGATATCATCGGTCTCAACACCCGCGCCGTTACTTCTGCTTTCTCCAGGCTGGACAAGGACGCAAAAGAAATGGGTCTGACAGTGAACGAGGGCAAGACGAAATATCTCCTGTCATCAAACAAACAGTCGTCGCACTCGCGACTTGGCTCTCACGTCACTGTTGACAGTCATAACTTTGAGGTCGTAGATAATTTCGTCTATTTAGGAACCAGTATTAACACCACCAACAATGTCAGCCTGGAAATCCAACGCAGGATAACTTTTGCCAACAGGTGCTACTTCGGACTGAGTAGACAATTGAAAAGCAAAGTCGTCTCTTGACGAACAAAAGCTAAACTCTATAAGTCGCTCATAATTCCCGAACTGCTATATGGTGCACAGGCTTGGGCAATGACAGCAACCGATGAGTCGACATTACGTGTTTTCGAGAGAAAAATTCTGCGAAAAATTTATGGTCCTTTGCGCATTGGCCACGGCGAATATCGCATTCGACGGAACGATGAGCTGTACGATATACGACGACATTGACATAGTTCAGCGAATTAAAAGACAGCGGCTACGCTGGCTAGGTCATGTTGTCCGTATGGATGAAAACACTCCAGCTCTGAAAGTATTCGACGCAATACCCGCCGGGGGAAGCAGAGGAAGAGGAAAACCTCCACTCCGTTGGAAAGACCAAGTGGAGAAGGACCTGGCTTCGCTTGGAATATCCAATTGGCGCCATGTAGCGAAAAGAAGAAACGACTGGCGTGCTGTTGTTAACTCGGCTATAATCGCGTAAGCGGTGTCTACGCCAATTAAGAAGAAGAATCTTCAAAATATAAACGCCAAAGGATATTCTTTCGAAAGATAATAAATATTTTCATTAAATTTGAAGTTTCTGTGTATTTCTTTTAAGGAGGGGACCTTCAAATGGATCACCCTTTATATTTAGGTAGATTAAAATTTTAAGTACGTGTTTCTTCAATTTATAAGGAATTTTTTTATTTATATTTTACATTGAACTATGTAGACCCACACCCGAGGCTCCGCTCGCGTGAAATTTGGGATTGGCATAATATCTTTATTACATTGTTGTCAATAATATTCAGAATCAGCTGATGAAAAACCGGTACGGTAGTCTTCATACAGCCGGTACCCCAGTTGATGAGGCAGAAACAAATCCGAACCACAGGAAGAGAGCAAACAACCGAGTAATTCCCATTAGAGAACTGCAAGGAACTCTGCCCAAAAAACCTAGGTGGAGTGAAGGTGAACATAGCAGCACAACAATGGTTAGGCATTTCTGCGATGTAGCCAGAGATAGCCTACAAGTGGCCATCATAGACGGAAATTCCTCCTCCACGACCACAATTCAGGAAAGATGGGTGGAGATTGTACTCGACAATCCTGCGGGTCCTCACCCGGAGTTTGACTCCTCTGAAACCCTTAGGGGTTACAGGGTCATGAAGTGCGCGGACCAAGCCTCTCTAGATTTCCTGACGGGTAGTGTTGCTAAAATCAGCAACGCTTCCAATTGAGGCTTATACCCGCCAGGGACATCCCGAAAAGACCTCATGCTCGCATTTGGCAATCCCCTATAGAGCAGCCGGGCGAAAAACTCCTGAGGTGCATCAAGCTGCAGAACAAATCTATTCCTGGTATAGATGAATGGCAGCTGATCAAGGAGGAAAAACTCAATAAAGCAAGCAGACCAATTCTGGTTGCCATTTGCGACGAGTCCATAGAGGTTCTTAAGAACACTGATTACGAAATCAGCTTCGGAATTCGGAAGGCCAGGCTAAAAATCTTCCAAGGCGACAAAGCGGCTGACGAAGACGACACGGAAGAGGTCGACGACGCCAGCCATCTGCTACGGAATGTGGACACTAAAGAAACCCGAGATGCCCAATAACCAAATCACGTACAGATCAACCTGCAGTACTCGAAGTGTGCTACAGCGAATCTGTCAACCCTTATAAACGAGAGGGGCATCGACATCAGTCTAATACAGAACCCTGGGTTAATGTAGACACCATCACACACGAACCAAAGGTAAACCTATGGCATAAATTCTTATCACTAGAAGTATAAATGCATTTCTTTGTACAAATTACTGCACAGCAGATATCAGTGGTAAGGGTGGAACAAAAGGAAAATAATTTCTTCTTGGTCTCGGCCTACATAACCCATGAAGAGGACATACCACTAGCACCACTTACACGACTAGTGGAGGACAACAGGAAAGAAGATGTCCTAATAGGGTGTGATGCAAACGCAAGGCACACTGTATGGGGTAGCTCCAGTATAAACGCCAGACGTGAGTCACTCTTACAGTATATTCTGAATAGCAATCTAAGTATATGCAACAAAAGCGATAAGCCAACCTTTATTTTCACAAGGAGGAAGTGCTGGACCTCACGCTATCAATAGACACAGTCCCGTTATGGATAACTGGAGGGTATCCGATGAGTCGGATCCGCGAGAAATACAGTACTCCTCTCAAATATCGGAACCCTAGAAGGACAGCATTGAAAAAATTTACCAGTATAGCAACAAAATTACTTGAAAAGGGAGGCAATAAGAGTATTAGTAATCCTCAGAAACTAGATTCACAAGTAGAGAAGAAAAAATCTTCATTACAACTTTCAATAAATCCACCCCGCTAACAGTTGTGAAAAATAGAAAGTCTCTTCCTTGGTGGAACACCGAGCTCAGAATTTGAGAACGCAACTATGGGAAACTTTCAATGAGTGTTTTAGAACCAAAATCTGGCAGCCTTATAAAGATATTATGAAAAGATACAAAAAAGCAGTCAGGAAAGCTAAAAGCGACTCTTGGAGATCTTTCTGCACATCGATATAAAGTTGCAGAGAAACCGCAATGCTGAGTAAAATGCTATCCAAAGATCACACTAATACTGCCTACATTGGGGCGGAAGGATATGATTGGACCTCCTCTGCAAAAGAATCTCTGGGGGTATTTATTAAAACGCACTTCCCGGGAGTCAGCAAACGCCTTTAACGAGGGTTCAACCAAAACCACTGGTAAACGCAGCTGATTACCGAAGCCAGATAGTAGACAAAAGCAAAATCAAATATACCATAAATAGTTTCTCACCATTTAAAGCGGCAGGTCCAGACGGGATTATGCCCATAATGCTGCAAAAGCTGGTAGAACCAATGGTTCAAGGGCTTGAAGATATATGCAAAGCTAGCATTCAACTATCTTACGTTCAAAGAAGTTGGAAAAGAATTAAAGTAGTGTTCCTTCCAAAACCAGGCAGAAGAACACACGATAATACCAAGGAGTTTAGACCTATAAGCCTCACTTCCTTTATGTTGAAGGTACTAGAAAGGCTAATAGATTTACACGTAAAAACAATAATGGCGGAGAAGTTATCGAAGTCCCAACATGCGTACATAAAGGGCCGATCAACCGAAACTGCCCTTCACGAGGTGATAATTGTAATTGAAATATCACTACACCATAAACAATACACCATGGCTGCTTTTCTAGACATAGAGGGCGCCTTTAATATCATAGAAGTAAATGCTATAATTGATTCTCTGGCACATGGTGGCATAGATGACACTGTGTGCAGATGGATACTATCGATGCTTGAGAAAAGGAAGATTATAGCATCAAACGACGCTGCAACACAAACAAGTTATGTGAGTAGAGGGACGCCTCTCCCCGTTTCAATGGGTTGTAGCGCTGAACGAAATACTACTACAATTAAACGGTGGAGGAGTGAAAGCAGTAGCATATGCAGACGATATAGTGTAGTTGGTATCAGGCATGTTTCCTTCAACCGTCAGCGAGATTATGGAAGGAGCACTACGAAGGTTAAACCTCTGGGCTAAGAACAATGGACTAGGTGTTTACCCGAAACAAACAGAATTGATGCTATTCACAAGCAGAACCAAAATTCCTCAATTTAAACTTCCGGTACTAAACGGTACAACACTTTCTCTACCCCCACAGCTAAATACTTTGTCGAGATTGACGCCAAACTGTCCTAGAAAATAAATATAGAAACAATAATAAATAAAGCATATATATAAGTACTCCGCCAACCCATTAGAAACACGGACAATTATTCGTATAGTTTTGCGTTCAGAGTCAAATAAACCAAAAATTATTACGAAGTATGAATGCAATTTTTTGTATAATATTTATTTGAAATATCATCTTTTCATAAAATTGAGATAAAGTTAAATTTTTTTAGTATTTAGTTGACAAGCCTTTATTTTTATTAACAGCCTTCACTATTTGAGGCAAACTATTCAAACAAATACCATCATTATTTTTAAGTCTGGATCATTTAGGCACACATCCTTTATGTTATCTTTGAGTGGGGCTATTGTGGGATTTCTTCGGGAATATACCTTCGATTTAAGGAACGTTCAGCAGTTTTCGGTGGAGTTTAGATAGGGTGACTTGCCCGCCTAAGGTAATAATAGGTTGTCAAAAAAGTCTTGCGGTATTTTCTCTAGTTGGCGCTGAAAGCTCGTAGTTCTAGTTTTATCGCATCGGGTCATGCTTTACCTTTTTGGAAAGCTCATTTCACGCGCTAACACGTGTTTGATTGATTGTCGTTTCTTTTAGGTCGTTCGTGAGTTATAGCGTCGCAAACATGGAGCAAAATAAAGAGAAAATACATATTTTACAGTACTACTACGATAAAGGCAAAAATGCATCTCAAGCCGATAATAATAATAATTAATAATATTTGTGCTGTTCATGGACCCGATACAGTTTCCATTTCCACCGCACAACGATGGTTTCAACGTTTTCGTTCTGGTGTAGAGGTGGTCGAAGATGCGCCACGCTCCGGAACATTCGTCGCTAAAGTTAATCTTTGTTAAGGAGAAAATCATGTTAAATAGCAGGGTATCTTTGAGTGGGGGACTTTCGGGGGACGTTGATAACTTTTTATGTTTATCTTGTTTCAATCCACCTTTGTGGAGTTCTGATCGAGTTTGACCCTTACTACTCGTTGATTTTTCATTTGCTAGGTCAATTTTGATTTCTTTGCTGTACGGCGGTTTTTAGGTTTTTTTCTGAAAAGATGCGTTCAACTGTTCTTTGCGATATTTTTACATGAGTATCATTTAGCTTCTCTAAATTTCTCTAGCTGGTTTGCTTGCGTGATTACAGAGCGAACCTCATTACTTCACGTCGAATGTGCTCAGACATTTTCCCATTTTGGGAAGCAATTTGCCGCATACTTGTGCGACCAACGGTGCAATATTTGAATGTGTGCTCAATTTTCGATACTCGAGTAACAGTAGCTGCACTCACTCCAAACTTTTTTTATTTTTTTGTAGGATGTGCTTTTATCTTTTAAAAGTGCAACAAAGGGTGTTATGCGACTCCCGTGCCCATTGGATGATTTGCAGCCAGTAGGTAAATTCGGCTGTATTCGAACGGAGCCTCCCCAACACCGGGCTGAATTGGGGAGTAACTGTGGCCTTAGCGCGTCAAGGAGCTCTGGCGTGGCGGACCTCCTAGTTCCCCATAACAATAGTAGACCCTACAGCTCACCTCGCTGAGCCAAGGGTCGTAAGAACAAGATGAGCAAACAAAACACAACCACAACAAACAACCCAACTATAAGGCAACGCCAGGACAACGACCACGGACAATGGAAAAGAGCAGGTAAGCAGCGTAGGCAAAGAGGGTCAAGGAGCTAAGCGGAAGTTTAGCTTCCTTGACGCTCTCTCGCCAGAGGAGCGGGCGCTGTTTGACATGCCCTCATGCAGCGGCGATCGCCTGGCGAAAGTGCCTGCTGCCGCCGCAGCAGCTACGAGTGCCGCCAAGACCCCCTTAAGTAGGCCTAACGGTTCAGACTCGGGGGAGTCGCATCGGGCAGAGACCGATGGTGCTCGTAGCAGGAAGAGGAAGCGCAGAAGAGGTGGGCAGCGCCCTCTCCCAGCAGCTGGAAAACCCGGCAGGTGTGACGACCCGCACAGGAAGGATATGAGTGGAGCCAGCATGAAGTGGTACCTGCGTTACCTCCGGGACGGAAGACTGACGAGGCGGCAGAAGCTATGGTCAGAGGAAGGAAGGACGGGAGCAATGTATCCCCAGAAAAGGAGCGCAACAGGGCCGTGTCAGTTAGCACGCAAAGCAGCGGTACTAGTAACCGAGGCCCGGTCAGCACAACCCTGACCGCAAGACGTGGCGACGGAAGGGCGGCGCCCACGGACACTTACAGCCAAACAGCGAAGCGGGAAAGCTCACGCCAGCTCACGCCGCAGTAGCCCCGCAGCTCCAAAAGGATGAAGGGCGGCAACACGAGGAAAGCCGAAAGCCAACCATCCGCACCAGCTCCACACCGGGGGGAGGGTGGCGAAGATATGCGGATACTGTTAAAGTCATCCGGATGGCTGTACTGCCTCAAAACTACCCGGCGCAGTTGCCTGGATCGGAGGAGCTTACCGTGCTCCAGGACCTCATAATGGATGAGGTATTCAGAGGAGACGATTACGCGGCGTACTTCCTTGGGGTGTACTTCAAAGGAGGTATGCTACAGGTGGACTGCAAGGACGAGACGTCCGCCAACGGGCTGCGGGTGCTCGTCCCAAAGCTGGACGGCTGGAAGGGCCCCGTCCTTTGCGCGAAAAAGGCGGAGGACGTGCCACTCATGCACAGCATAACACTGTTCCTCCCCCGGTGTGGTGACAAGCCATACGAGTTCGCCCTAGGGTTGGTGAAGAACCAAAATCTGGGCCTCAGTATCGCAGCCTGGCGTGTCGTCAGCGAGCAGGCAGCCACCGCGAGCAAGGGAGCTGACAAGGCTGTGACTCAGGAAAGCGGGAGTATCGCAAAACAGGCAACGACTGTAGCGGCCCCGGAGGTGGAAAGCATGCAGGTAGACGAGGTTGCGAATAAGCCCATCGAGAGCAGGGCTGGGCAGGTTCACAGCGGATAAACTGGGTATCCTGCTGATCCAACAGCGTGGGTCCATAGAGGAGAGGTTAAAGGCCTCAAGACGGAGTGCAATAAGGTAATCTGGGATCTCTAGCGAGAGACCTAGAACTTGCATAGTGGTCAGGAATAACATTGAATTCTTCTGCATTTCAGAGTTCCTGACGCAGGATCTGGTGGCGGTGCAAGCCAGGGACTTCGAAGGCAAGGACTTCGTACTGGCTTCAGCCTATTTTCCAGGGGAGGCATCCACGGCACCCCCGGCACCCCCGGAGGTGGTGAAAAAGCTGCTGGAGCACTGCAGTAGACACAAGCTTCCCCTAATCATTGGCTGTGATGCGAACGCCCACCACTTAGAATGGAGCAGTACAAATTGCAACGCAAGAGGTGAGTCTCCCTTGGAGTACATATTAGGTAATAGCTTAGCGATAGAGAATGTAAGGTGTGAGCCCACATTCATAACTATAAGCAGGAGGGAGGTGTTGGACATCACCTTGGACAATGAGCACGCAAACGGATTGGTCTCACAATGGAGAGTCTCAACGGAGCCCTCTTTGTCAGACCACAGGATTGTAAGGTTCAGGCTAAAGGTAGAGGTCAGACAACTCCCCCCCAGACGCAACCATCGGAAGGCGAACTGGGATACCTTCCGGGAGATACTAGGCGAGGAATTGAGCAAGATGGGGCAGACTGATAGGAGCGTTTCAGGTTCAGGAATTGAGAGTAGGCTATCGGAGCTGAACGGTGCTGTTATCAATGCCTGTCATGGCAGCTGCCCTCTAAGAGTGCCCACAGACAGTTGAAGACAGAGCTACGGAGCTTCTGCAGGCGCACTTCCCGGACACTATTCGGGAAGACCAATGTCTACCCGTGATCGAACACAGGCCATCCCGTGAGGATTGGAGAATAGCCAAGCAGCTGTTTACAGCGGACTCGATCAAGTGGGCAATGGCCCCGTTTGAGAGATACAAGTCTCCGGGACTGGATGGCATCTTTCCAGCGTTGTTACAGCAGGGGGAGCAGTTTTTACTGCCATACCTGGTTCGGCTGCTGCGAGAGAGCCTCGCAATGACGTATATCCCCGAAGTATGCAGGACAGCGAAGGTGATCTTCATACCCAAAGTAGGAAGGAAAGATTACTCATTGACGAAATCCTTCAGGCCAATCAGTCTGACTTCTTTCCTGCTAAAAACCGTGGAGAAGATCGTGGACCATGAAATAAGGTCGAAAACGCTGAAGAGGGCACCCCTGCATGCGGCTCAGCATGCGTACAGAGCGGGCAGATCTACCGGTACTGCTTTCCCACGACAGCCGGTTCTACGCACCGGAATTGACTCGGATTTTATCCGACCAAGGGCTGTTTTTTCGGCGATCTAACCTCGTTTGGATCGGTAAGTTTTAATTTGTGTTTGTCGTCATTGGAGCAATGTCTTGCAGCAGGGTTGCTCCGTATCCTCCTGACTCGTGCTGGCATTGAGTCCAACCCGGGCCCGGAGGAATTTTTCTGCTGCGTATGCGTAAAACGGCTCTATCTAAACTCCACCTCGGTCAGTTGCAACACATTCAATGGATGGAGCCATCTTAAGACCTGTTCTGGCCTTAAGATTCATAGGGAGTGGACCACGCGTTACGTGGCCCCATGTTGCCTGCGCAATACTGCCGCACAAGCCTCTACGGGTGTGCAATCTGCACATAGTTCGCGCGCCGCGCCGCCACTCAATCCGAGTGGCCAACAGAGGACCTCCACGATCCCCAGGAGCTCAATCAGGCAACATAGCTCCCCTTCTGACTTGCTACCCCTGCGGGTTCTACAGCTGCAACAACTACCACCCACACGTCACTCCCTAACCCCCAGGATCACCCACGGACACCCGCGACAAAATCGGCTACTTCAATTTAACTGCAATGGACTCCGGAGTAAGATCGAGGAGATAGTTGCACTTATGAATCGGGAACGTGTATCGAAAGCTGCGGTCCAAGAAACCAAGCTAAACAGCCGCTCAGATCTTCTGAGTTGTGCAGGTTTCAACGTATTACATAAAGATCGCGAGCGAGATATGGCGGTGGCCTAGCCTTCATATTGCACAACACCGTGCAGTATCGTCTAATCGACGAAGACATCGACCCCAGGGATACTACCCTAGAATGTCAGGGCATAGCTATCCGGTCAGGCGATGTCGAGCTCGAAATATTTAATATATACATCCCCCCAGTTACATATTGCCCAACAGGATATCACCCGAATATAGGTGCGCTACTTCGTGGTGAAAACCGTTTGGTACTAGGCGACTTTAACGCGCACCACGATCTTTGGCATTCCTGCCTGTCAAATGACCGCAGGGAGATGGAGCTGGCGGAACAGATTGACGATTCGACATTGTGCAGAATGAATGACGAAGGCCCCACCAGAGTTATTGGCACCTGTAATAGCTCGCCGGATATTACCATTGCTAGCGGTGGTCTGATAAACAGCATAACTTGGCGACTCTTGCATCAGATCATCTGCCCATAATTATCTCGATCGAGAAGCCTCCTGACTTTTTTCTGTGGGCAACCGCACCTACATTAACTTTAACAAAGCTAATTGGGTCGGCTTCACAAAATTTACTGAGAGCACCTTCAACGCTCTACCTATTCGTACGGACGTATGCGTTGGCGAACGTCAATTCCGCAAGGTGATCGCAGCAGCTACCGCTCGCTTCATCCCGGCTGGAAGAATAGCGGAAATCCACCCTAATTTCCCAGCCGAAGCAGCCGTTTTAGCTAATGAGCGCGACACCTTACGCTATGCCAATCGCGGGGATCCCCGAATAAGGGATCTCAATTTGGAGATTCGGCGTATGGTAAACCAACATAAGCGGACGAAATGGATAGAGAACCTGAAGTCCTGTAACCTCTCCACCGGTGTGAGTAAGCTTTGGGCTACTGTCAAAGCTTTGTCTAACCCGAACAGACACGACGACCGAGTTGAAGTTCAATTCATTGGTCATGCCTCTTCGGACCCGAAGAAGTGCGCGAGCTATTTTAGCCGGCAGTTCACACTGCACCCTTCGGTTGACAAAGCTAAACGATGTGTTAACCGACGGCTGCGCAAATGCCAAACGACGGCGCGCCACTTACTTCCACCGATGAAGAGGCTAAGGGTGTCATCAAAAAAGCTAAATCCTCCAAATCCATTGGCCCTGATGGAATCAACATGCTAATGCTAAAGCATCTAGGCTCGACGGGAGTAAGATATCTCACCAAGGTCCTTAATCTGTCGCTGACCACTCTTCATATACCCGATGTGTGGAAAGTCGGAAGAGTGGTCCCACAACTGAAACCTGGGAAACCCGCCAACAAAGGGGAATCTTATTGTCCGATAACTCTCCTCTCCCCAGTAGTGAAGACACTTGAGGCCTTGTTACTCCCGACCTTCACTCACCACCTGAGCCTAGCCAGCCACCAGCATGAATTCCGAAAAGTGCACAGCACCACCACAGCACTTAGCGTCATAAACGCCCAGATAGTCCGTAGCCTCAACCAGAAGCCACCCTGCGAAAGAACGATCCTCGTAGCGTTGGACCTGTCAAAAGCTTTTGAAACGGTCAACCACACAATGCTACTGCAGGACATTGAAAAAACTACGCTCCCTCTAGGGTTAAAGAGGTGGGCCATGAACTATTTGTGCGGTCGGCAGTCATCCGTGGTGGTTTCGAGGTGAAACATCTAAGCTGAGAGGAATTAAACAGAGCGTTCCGCAGGGTGGTGTCCTCTCCCCGCTACTGTTTAATTTCTACATCTCGAAACTCCCAGAACCACCAGGAGAAGTTTCCATAACCTCGTACGCTGATGACTGCACGATATTGGCTTCGGGCAATGAAATCGATGGCGTGTGTTCGAAAGGTAAACAGCTACCCTCCCCGACCTTTCTCGTTTCCTCACTGCACGAAATCTCACACTTTCCCCACCAAATCCACAGCGACCATATTTACAAACTGGACGAAGGAGTATAGACTTCAGCTTAATATTGCAGCCGACGGCGTCAAAGTTCCGACTGTCAATAATCCTAAGATTTTAGGTGTAACTTTCGAAAATCTATGCCCTTCTCTCCTCATACGACCGTGATTATCGCCAAGGTACAGAGCCGCAACAAAATCCTCAAGTCGCTAGCCGGCAGCACATGGGGAAAAGACAACGAAACGTTGTTGGCAACATACAAGGCAATCGGCCGGCCGGTCCTTAACTACGCAGCTCCCATATGGTCGTCTGAATGCAGTGGCATGCAGATGAGGAAACTTCAGACTTGTCAAAATACTGCACTCCGGACCACGACCTGATGTCTTTTGATGTCTCCTGGCATTGAACACCTCCACAGTGAGACGCTTATGCTCCCAGTTAAGGAGCATAATGAACTCCTCTCCAGGCAGTTCCTGCTGGGATGCTTTCGCAGAAATCACCCCTGCAGCCATCTGCTTGGAGCGGAACCGCCTCCTAGGAGCATCAAAAGGTCATTCCTCGACTACGTCGACGGCGTCGTACAGTACGCCGACCGGACTTCGGACGCAACTAACTTTCGACAGGTACTGACCGCCATTCACAGCGGAGCCATCAACACCTTCACCGACTCCCTTCCCGTGAATGGCGTTCTTGGAGTCAAACGACCACCCATGGCAGACGAAGAGCTCCAGCTGCCGCGAGAAACGCGTGTGACCCTTGCAACTTCGTTATGGATACTGTAGCAGGTTAAACTCCTACTTATTCAGAATAGACCCTGACATACCGAATGTATGTCCTGCATGCAATGAGTCTCCGCATGACACTGACCACTCTTTGCATGCCCCACGAACCCTACTCATCAAACACCCTCCTCCCTTTGGTCCGACCCCGTCGAAACAGCATGTTTCTTGGGCCTCCCGTTAGATGACATCGACGACAACACAAATGACACTTACCATCCCAACGGGGATTGAATTTCCCTTAAAGCAACAAACAACAACAACATCCGGTACTGCTCTGTACCAGCTAACCTCTGAGATAGAGAGTTCACTGGAGAACGGGGAGGTGATGCTTTGCGCTTTCTTGGACATCGAAGGTGCCTTTGACAACATAGGAGCGTAGCCAGAGCACTGGAGAAAAGGGAATGTGGCAGCACCTGTGCGTAGATGGAAAGAAGCCGTACTGGTGCACCAGAATTGCTCGGCACAACAAGAGGCTGCCCACAGGGGGGTGTGTTATCACCCCTGTTGTGGAGTCTTGTCGTAGACGACCTGTTAGCAATGGTAACGGACAATGGGATCCGCTGCCAAGGCGCCAAAGGCAAATATGAGGACAATAATTTCTGCGACCTGATATAAAGAGGTCTAAACCCGGCGGGGTGGTGCAGGGGGGCTGAATTGAACATCAACCCTCCAAGACGACCATAGTCCCGTTTACGAAACGCAGGTCCCTACCCGGTCTCAGGAATCTCACACTAGGAGGCAGAGCGATAGAGATGACCAATAAGGTCAAATACCTCGGTCTCACGCTAGACTCTACTTTGCGGTGGAAGCAGCATGTAGACCTGACCTTGGTCAAAGCAACAAAGGCATTAATGGTGTGCAATCGGCTGGCGGGTAAGTCCTGGGGCTGAAAGCCAAGGATTGTTAGGTGGTTATACACCATGATAGTGCGACCGATAATCACGTACGGGGCGGTGGCCTGGGCCTCAATAGCGTCGCAGACTTCGGTAGGACTTAAATTGTCGAAGCTGCAGCGGCTAGCCTATGTCTGCATGACGGGCGCAATGCGCACCTGCCCAACGGCAGCCTGGAGGCCCTGTTTCAACTCACACCGCTTCACATGGTTATCGGTCAAGTAGCCAAGAGCACGCTTCTGCAAATAACGGCAGAAGGGTTTGGCAAAGGAAAGGCAATCTCGTGAGGAACAGTACATTGAGGTGGTACACCGACGCACTATGGTTCCTAGGACCACATTTTCTGGCCAAAATTCAAATAACTGTAATATAGTTTTGAAATTTTGCATATATATAGGAAATAGGGTTTATAGAAAGAATGGGAGTGTTTAAAAAGCCGCCACGCGCATCTATCTAATATACAGTGACTCAAACAAATGACCCCGTGGGGAATATTTTTATTAAAATATAATTCAACACAAATAGCGCAAATCAACGTTAAACATTCTGCACAAAATTTCAAAAAATTCGATGAGTTTTCCCAAAATTTTGAACTTTTTATTTAGAGCTTTAAAACAAATTGCGAGTACGCAGCCCAATGAATTTTGGCATAAGGAAGTACACGTTTTCGTCGGCTCAGACTGCGCGATGATTTTAACAATATTTTTGAAAACTTTTTTCGTATAACGTATAAATTTTTTTAAATTTTCGTTGATTTGTAATAATTATCGTATATTCTCTTGGAAACTTTTCAACTACTAAAAACAATTTTCGTTATACGAAAAATATTCTCTAAAACTGTGGAAAATTTTACAAAATAGGTTTGAAATTTAAATAATTTCTGATTTTTATTGGGTGATATTTTTATATAAGTTCCTTGTTTACACCAATAATTTCAGCAAATAATTCGTGATTTTGAAATGCGCGGCGCGAAGTATTTCCGTCGTTTGTATTGCCAAATCCCCCAATGTTTGTTTATCTACATGTAAATCGAGATGTGTCCAAAACAAACATTGAATATTCTTTTTTTCTTCTGCGACGATGTGTTTATCTGATTCGTTACGTATTTGCCACTTTTTTAAATTTTTTTTATAACTTAAATGAAGTACAAACTCAAAAAACCGTATCCAACAATGTAGAGGAGAAACTTTAAATTACTTGATTTCGGTTTAAATTTCTCTGATTTAAGATTTGTTTCATTTAAAAAATCCTTAGGCATATAGCACCGCATATAGGACAACATTGAGTTGCTTTTGTTCCGGTTAACACATTTAACACTTTTCCATCAATTGCCGTCAAATACAACCTATAATTTATTTCAATTGTTTTCTCATCGCCAATTTTTATTTTAAAGACATTCTAATTTGTCCAGTTCCGCTTTAATATCGTTGTTTTTAGTTATTGTATCTTTAGGTTCTTTTAATATACTCAAGTTTCAAAGGGACGACAAAATCGTATAGACTGTGGTGTCCGATTGTATAATTGTAGTGGCAAGAAGCGATGAATCAATTTCATGTGATTCAGTTGAATATTTCTGTTTGAAGTTAGAAATGACCTGTACTGCTGTCAAATCCATAGTTTACAATTAACTCCACTTTCAAAAAGGTTTCTTTCCTATCCTCCATCACCAAGCGACCATAACATCTCTTTGTAGTATACTAAGCCTCTCTGCTGTGTGTTCAAGCAATCTTTTCAAAGGAACTTTTGCCAAATTTTCGTTAATCTACTATTTTCCTTCGGTCTGCACAAAGTACACATTTCTTACTTAATCACTTCTTTGTAAGTAGGAAAGATATCACAACTTCGGCTAAGACTTTCTTCTCGAATATTTATATATTGTTGTTTGGTAAAGCTATTTTCCAACAAGAAAGCCAACTCCTCTTCAGCAGACATGCGAATTTGGCATTTCTATTCGGTTTTATTTTCTACAAGTTTTCTTATTTTAGACATTTCATTTGAGTTGCTTAAAGTCCTTTTTAAAGTTACAGCCAAATCTATTTGACCTCTTTTACAGGCAGCCGTAGACGCAGCGGACACCATTAAGTCAATATTGTCGCCTTGCTGTTTGGATAATTCCGCAGCTTCTCTTCTTTGCGTTCTTGCAGATTTTTCATTAAATGTAAGGGATTTACGGCCTACTTTTGATGTGCTTGGTATAGAATTTGACAACTCCGGTTTCATTATTTCGGTTTTTGTTAAAATCCAGTTTGCATTTTGTTTCAAAAATACATCTACACGCCGATGACTTTTTCCCCATCGTTCATTAATATATTTACATATGGTCTGAGTTATTGCTCATAGAAATAATGTAATATCGGATGAAATTGTTCAGATCGGACCACTATAACATATAGCTGCCAACGGCAGCCTGCCATAAAAACTGAACGATCGGTATCTAGTTCTTGTATGGACAACTTTCACATTTGACAAGATATATTCACGAAATTTGGTATATGTTATTTTTTAAGGCAACAACGTCATCTCTAAAAACTGTGGTTTAGAAAACGGATTACTTGTATAGCACGTAGCTTCCATACAAAACTGAACACATCGTTACTAACAGAAAATGCACCTGTGAATGGTGCATTTAGCTTTCGCTCCACCGAAGTTAACATCTTGTTTTC